>NW_015161463.1:0-41081 GCF_001447785.1 Gekko japonicus | reverse complement strand
CTCTATCTTCTTTCCTCTGCATGTGTATTCAGACAACAGTACTGTGAGTGAAAGGTTCTGAAATGTAATAGCAAGTAATCTCTCAAGTCATGGATATCTTTAGGAAGTTTTTCACCATTAGTTATGAAGAACAAGGCCTGCTATACCCAGGATATCCCACTGAACCCGTAAATTTATCTTAAAGTCAAATTAAAAATGTTTATCTCCATCATCCTACACAGAGACACTGCAGACATGATCCAAAGCACTAATTTTAATTGCATGAAGTGTAATCTATTCTAATGTGTATTAAAGCATTTTGAGGTATGCAAACTTTCTCTTTAAAAGTTCTACAAGAGTAAGCAGTAGTAGTAGTTTATTTTATATAGCCATTGACCATCACAAAATTTGGTAAAACCACAGGAAACAGAGAACAGATAAAACTTTAGTGATTTAAACAGGTTAAACAAGAGTAAGCCATCCAGTGGCAATATATTTATGAACTCCAGATGAGAGTAAAAAGCAAACTTTATAAACTATTTGTAATTTGTTCTTATATCCTAGCACTAACTTTCAGCACTCCTGATAAAGTTATATTTGTCTGTGGCAACAAATGGGCAGCCCAAGATATTGAAGCTGTATGCTACAACTTCACTGCAGTACATGACCCCAGCCATACCATGAATGGAAACTTCACTGGATCCAATCAAACATCTTCAACCAGTCTGTGTATAGCAGGGGTCCCAAATAAAGCAAGAGAACCCATGGACAGAAACTACCTGCATATGTATATCATTCTCTCTAAAATATCGACATTTGAGGATTTTAAATTGCTGTTTTAGCCTTTCATAGGATGATATACTTACAAAATAAACGGCTCAACTTGTTGTGGAATCAAGTTTAGAATTACAGCCCCCTCCAATTTAGTAGTGTATGTCCACAAGGATTTTTTTTAAAAAATAAAGCCTTTTGCACTGTACTTATATATGTATGTTATTCATTTTGTAGTTGATTATAGTGTCATGTGATTCGTCAGGAGGCATATCAGTATTTTGCTGTTTGGAGGAAAAGGGAAGGACAATGTGGAGAAATATCAACTTGCAAAGAGTACACACACAAAAATGCTGATAGCACTAAAAGCAGACCAGTGAACCATGTTAACCTTTCAGGGGCGTTTTGAACCTCTCCCTTTCATCTGCCAAAGAAGGCAGCCGCTTGGGCACTTGCTTGTTAAATGAGGTTGTTGACCTCAGAGATTAGGGTACTGGGATTCACGTGGGGAAACCTTCAACTGAATGCAACAGGTAAGGTTTGGCATATGTATTTTGAAGAAGCCTAGGAGCACAATGGGTAGGTCTTTGATTGTGATCATCTGCAAAGCTGAAACCTATTTGTAATGCTTGACCATTAACACCCATCTGCTGAATTTGTTTTACAAATCAGCCCGGTTTTGCAGGTCACATTCTCCATTGAAAGTGCCATCAAGGAGTACACATGCAATTACACAAATGAATGTACAAGCTATCACTAGTTCCTCTCCTCCACCCCTTTCCCCAGAGCCCGTCTGCCATTAAAATGCAAATACAATGGCCTCATTAGCTAGCAAACAACATTCACTGACCTGCTTTTACAGAGGAAAACTCTCTCTTCAATTTTAAAGAAAGATCATATAAAAAAAGCACACACATATATTCAACACAGTACCTTTCTTCTGTTGCTTATCATGTCATGGTATCGGGTTTTGTATTTGCATACCCACCATCACGGAAAAAATCTCAAAGTGAGATCATCAGAATGAAGGTTTCAGTGAAAGCTTGCTAGATCATATCAGCTCCTTTGCCTCCCCCCTCCCCATACCCACCACAAATCAGATTTACCAGGGGGAGGTATGCTAAGTAGTGTTGGAGAAAGCTTGCTAAATCGCCAAAAAACACTGGCTTACAAAAATATGCTTCTATCACAGGTTAAAATATCACAAAGCAAGCGTGAGATCGGAATTATTTTTAATGCTAACAAAGCACACCCAGAGAGGGACACAACATTTGGCGTCAAATTGCAACATATCTTGGTTTAATCAAAAGGCAATGTTTAAAAGAACATGGGGGGGAAGGGGAGATTCCCTGAGCCACACACTGAGCAACTGGCTCTTTATTCTGGGGTTTAGCAATTAGGATGACACAAAAGCGAATTGCAAACAGAGAGAGAGAGAGAGGGGAGAAGAAGAAACCTGGCTACAAATGCCCTCTCCATTTCTCCCCCCCCCCTTCATTTCCATCAGCGCCCCTGACCTTGTAGTCCTCAAAAAACTCCTCAACCCCCCTTTCCCCCCTCCTTCCCTCCCCCTCTCCCGCTTGGACTGCGCCTGCCTTTGTGTCTGCCTGTCACTCACCGGTAAACCAAATGAGAGCTGGTTCATGAAAAGCACAAAGCCAGAAAACAGACTTCCACGCACAAAAATTCTCTCTCACACACGATATTCCTCGGGACCAGAACATCCGTGCTCAGGGCCACGCACCTCTTCCCAAAGAGTTTCCTTCGTACCCCCCCCCCCCCCGGCAAAGATCCCAAACCCTCTCTTTGAAAAGAGTTTCCCCCGCTGAAAGTATCGTTCCGAAGCTTTACTGAGCTAAAGCGTCTATTGAGGTTTTCTTCAATTAACAACAACAACAACAAAATTAATGGTCCCCCAAACTGTTTTCACCCCACCCTCTTCAAGAATAAAGGGGACGTGATTAAGAACCCAGCACGTGTGTAAAGGAGAACACGTCTTTAAAGGGAGGGGGAAGTACACCCAAAGAATCGAAGAACTTTAAAAAGGCAGGCGGACTTGCCTGCCAACGAAATCGCCCACCCAACCCCGAGCCTGCAGAGCGCAGCCCAAAAAGCAAAGTTCACAGCGCGGCGGCTCCACACACATACAGGAAAAGGGGACGGGAGGCAGCCAGAAGGCAATTTTTTTAAAGAGCCCCTTCCCCCCCCCAAAAAAGAGCTCTGTTTGTCAGCCCTCTCGGGAGCAGCCTCTGTAAATATTCTTCCCTCTCCCTACTTAGAAGAATATTTCACTAATAACGACGAGGAGGAGGAGGAGAGGGCTCGTGGCGAGGGCGCCCCAGCGAGCGCGGCCAGGGAGAGGCGAGTGGGACAAGGGGGCGGCAAGGGAGAAGCGCGCTGACCTCTTTCCAGGAGTCCCCCTCCGCCTCGCAGGATCCAGCCACGGCCGTCTGGTCTCCCTTCTACCCAATCCTAAAGGGCAGCCATCTTGCTTCCTTCTGCTCCTTTACGAAAGCAGCCTAGCCTCCGCATCAATATTCATAAGGCCGTTTTGACGTCTGTTCTCTCATCACTCTATGAAGCCTCCGCGTCGCTCCCAGCGGCGGACGTGACTGCCATGTGAACGACAGGAGCACACGCTCGCCCGCCCGCTCCTCCGCCCGCCCTCTCCCGCTCGCTCCCTTTTGCAGCAGGCGCCGGCCCGCTCGGAGCAACCAGAGGCGCTACCCTGCCGAGGGCTTTCCCACACAAAGGCTCGCAATCATCCCCCCCTCCCCGCCCCGGTTGGGGCTGTACAATAGGGGAGAGGGTGGCCCTAAAGCGGCTGCGCTCCCCGAGGCCCGGAATGGCACGGCGGTGCCTTTTTCTCCTCGCGTAATTTCTGCACTGCAGTTCCAGCCTGACACAGTGGCAGACAAAGGGACTCAGCTGTCATTCTTAACAGATGTTGTTGGAGGAGCACTTAGCCTCCGCTCCCCCCCATGGCCCTTTAAGGAAGAGGCTTGCACAATGGCTCGGCACGCCGACTTCATCTTAGGAGCAGATCCCTCCCCGAGATTTCCATATCCAGAGCTCTTTCAGCCGCCATTGGTCGAGAAGGGTGGCCGGGGCGCTCGTGTTTTGAAAAGGGCTGCTGCTGCTGCTGCTCCAAAGTTCTGAAAAAGAAAGAAAAAGTCCGGGCTGTTCTGCCAAGCCAGCCGCGGCTCACCTCTTGTTTACGTCGGCCATGTGAGTGCAGGGAGAACGTGATGACACAGTGTCCCGGTGCGCTTGGGAACTTCTTCTGCTGGCTGCTGTCCGCTGGCTCCCGGGATCCTGAGCTCAACACCTGGGAGGAATCGGGACCGCAGGGCCCTCCATACATACCTGCAGAAGTTTGGATTGGAAGTAAAGGTAAAGGTTCCCTTGCTCGAAAGCCAGTCGAATCCGACTCTAGGGTTGCGGTGCTCATCTCCGTTTCAAAGCCGAAGAGCCAGCGCTGTCCGAAGACGTTTCCG
This sequence comes from Gekko japonicus, assembly GCF_001447785.1. Taxonomy (NCBI): domain Eukaryota; kingdom Metazoa; phylum Chordata; class Lepidosauria; order Squamata; family Gekkonidae; genus Gekko; species Gekko japonicus. Next base: position 36,834 of record NW_015161463.1, on the reverse strand, counting down.
TGGTCATGTGGCCGGCATGACTAAACACCAAGGTGCACAGAATTTCCCACCCAAGTGGTACCTATTTATCTACTTGCAATTTCTTGCTTTCAAACTGCTAGGTTGGCAGGAGCTGGAACTAGGGACGGGAGCTCACTCCGTCTTGCGGCACCCGCGTCTCGAACTGCTGAACTACCGACCTTCCACACAACATAAATGGATTTGGCCTATCGTTTCAGTTACAGAAAAAGGAAAATGGCAGAAGTCACGATTGTCTGTTATTTATGTTTTCCTGCTTCGGTGCCGGGGGGGGGCGGGGGTGGACCGCTCAGAGACGCATACAGTAGCTCAGTCCTCTGAAATCGACGAGTTTAGGCAAGCAGAAGTGCGCACAGGGTCATCCTGCGTATTACAACAAACACATTTAAAACCGCAGCTTCGAAAAAAAAAATTGCAAAGTGAAAAGCTACTCTTAGCAGTACCTCAGGTCTCACAAATGAAATAAAAATGAGAACCCCTCATTATCAAACTTGTCTGCACATCTTTTATATCTGAATGCCTGAACAGACACATAGAGCACAGAGCTACAGGATAATAACTATAAAGAAGCTGCAAAATTAAAATGCAAAGAAATGGACACATTAGATACAAAGACAGAAATAATAAAGGTTCAGTCGCAACCAAGTTACTTTGCAACTTTATTTTTTAACTTGTAGCAATTTATGTAACTTTCTAAAGTTCTTATTTTCATGTTTTTGCTGCTTTGATATAATAACTGGAGGTGCTGTTTTAAAAGGGCAGGTGGGGTAGTCCTATGGTCTATATGATTGTTTCCCCTCCTTCTCCTCCTCATTTCCCCTTCCCCTCCTCTTTTCGCCCTACCAAAACATGAACTACTACTGGAGATAACTTGTCCTTAAATTCTACCCTTTTAGGAAACTTAATAGAAAGCCAGTGTGGTGTGGGGGTTACAGTGTCAGACTAATATCTTAGAGATCCTGGCTTGACCTTAGGCTGGTCACACGCTCTTTATTTTTATTATTTATTAGATTTATTAATCACAGCTTAACTTACCTCACAGGGTTGCTGTGAGGATAAAATGGAGGAAAAGTCCCCATTGGAGGAAAAGCGGGGTACAAATTGAGTAAATAAAATTTCCTCCAATGCTTGGTCTTTGAATCAGACAAGTATTACATGACCAGCCAGCACTGGTGAGTATGCTATAAACAGAACTTGTAACTTGGATATATCCATTCTGGTTGTTTGCATTGTAACTTGCACGTAACTAAACACAGTCAAGAGATTCATCCTACTAAACTCAATCCACCAGATGGAAGGGCACCAGATGGAACTGGTACTCCAATTAATGGCCGTCCCATGGCAGCAGCTTCAAATGGTTCCCTTGTTTATGATACACATTTATTATGCTACACATTTAGTATGATGCACCTTTAAGGAGCCCAGCATTCCACACTTCACCTTTACCGTACTCCCAAAGTGTGGCCAGCTGAGGCTGTGAGACTGGCCCAAGGTCACCCAGTGAGCTTCTGTGTGGTGAGTCTAACCACTGAACCACACTATTTCTTGGCCAATGTAATGAAATGATTGAGTGTAATGGCTCACCACACAGATCTATCAGTTTCCTCTGCCTAGTTCTCAAGGCTATAGCTGGCACGAAGAAAACAATCTGTGTGGTCCGAACCCTTCCCCCGGACATGCTAGTTTTCTACGTGCAGGGATTTATTTATTTGCTGAACAACATTCAGTCAAAGATTGCTGCTTGAAATAGCACAGTCCAGGAAGGCCCTTCTGCTGATTACATAAACAGGCTTTAAGTAAACCTAGGGAGAAGGGCTTCCTTATCACCATGTTGGTTACAAAACCTTGGAATTTCCTCCCCAAGGAGGTTTTTTCCACTCAGTTGACATTGTTATGCATTGAAACCCTTTTCAAATGTTATAGCCATGTGTGTACCAAGAGTCTGGCAACTGAACATTTTATGAGTGGGGGCTATCTGCAGCCCTTCCAATCTGTGTGGTCACCATATTGTCCGAACAGGGGTAATGCATGTGTTTTGCATGTGCAAACTTTTCTATGCGTAAACCAGGACCCAGGAAAGTCCTGTAGTTGGTTCATGCCTACCAAAGCTGTACACACATACAAAATACGGACATTACTCCTATGTGTGGTGGATGGATGTAACATCTGAAAAGGGTTATAGAGTTCTGTTTGTCACTATGGATGCAATGGTTTGAGAATAGAGTTACAGAATTGCAGATGTTCCTCCAGATTCTTCTTTGGAACCTGTCATAGGTATTCCGAAGTATTCAGTAACCCATTAGATTTATATCCCACTTTTTAGGTCCTCAGAGGGACTTATGCCCTTTTCCAAATACAATATTACCTACAGTTTCCTGCTTTTCTGTCTTGGATGTTACTGGATGTTATTTAGAGTTTCAAGACATTCTCTGGCCCCTTCCTCCATAGACTTGGTCATTTTTGACATCCTGAGAGCCAAGCAGAGAAGAACAGGGTGCTGCTCAGACTCCGATGTCACACTGTGGCTTTCTTGAACTTATTCTCCCCCTTCCCCACATCCAGACTGTTCTTATAGTCCAAGAATGTTTGCTGAGAATCCAATCCAGGACCTACTTTGTTGCAACACTTATCACATCCCCTAATCTGTCATTTTAATCTCAACTTCCCCCTCCCCACAACAAATATCTACTCGCTTTGAGGTTAATCGCATTTACGTGGAAGTCAGCCTCACCAAAATCAATGGTATTTATGATCTTGACTCATTGTTTCTCCCTGCTGTTTCTTCTTCTTATCTGTACAATGTGGCTAAGCCTTGAAATAGTCCTCTAGTTGAGGTCCTTTTATATTAATAAAGAAGTTGAAGACAGCAAGCCTTCTGGATCTGCAAAAGGCTATGTGAGAAGCCACCCCCCCGGCGGTTATGAAGTGGAACGGAGTACAACAATTATTACACTTCAGATCCTGGAGAAGGGTTGCTTCCTTATATTGGCTGCCAGGAAACCACATGCAGTGCTTCATATCTGAATTTTCTATATCTATCCAGACGCATTATGCTGAGCAGAATGATCCATTAGGTCCCCTCCCCCACTTTCTGTTCCATCTTTTAAGCCCCTCGCTGCCCTGATCTGTGCCTTTCTGTGTTATAACAGGTGGCTCTAGTCTGCCTGGAATCTTCTTTGGCTTTTCCCCAGCTTGGAAACAAGCCTCGTCCCTGTCTTGCCAATGCCCCCCCCCCACAATGATACAACATATGTTGATTTTTAAAGGGAGGGGGTTATGCAGCCCCCACTGAAAGAAGCAGCTGCTGACCTGAGTAGCCTAAAAAAAACAAACCCTTAAGGATTTTGTTTACAGATACTTATTGCATACCTACTTTTCCCATATAGTACAGCAAAACAGGCAGCACAATACATCCCAATGTGCTTTATTCCTAGTGCAGTAAATAAATACATTCTTGAAGTTCTTACTGTTATAGGTGTGGCTTGCCTATTTTAGAAGGACGCTTTACTATGACCAACAACAGATCTTGCTTCTCACAGGCTTGATAATATGAAGAACTGTACTCCCAACAAAACAGTGGGATATTATTTCACCATGGAATGTAACTTCGTGGGTACAAATATAGGCCTTATGCTTCCCTACAAAGTAGCTTGACCTCCAGGGCTGTTAGGTGACCTCATGGCTCTTGATTTGCTTAACTTACTCTTCCACTCCTTCTGTACTTGCTCCGGGCAGGTTACAATATAATGCTTAGATCTTACTCTCAAAATTATCCCACCAATCACAGAAGCTCAGCTGGCTGGCACATGAGAGAGGGCCTTTTTGGTGGCAGCACCCCAATTATGGAACAGCCTCCCCTGGGAGGTTGGCCCCCCCCTTACTTTTTATCTCCAGGAAGCAATTGAAGACAGTTTTATTTATGACTGCATTTGACTAATATAGTTTTTAATTATTGGCCGTTCTACTTGAGATTTTAAATTGTCGTCTTGTGTGTGTGTTTTATAATAGTTGTTGATTAACATTGTAAGCTGCCTTGAGCTCTGCAAGGTAGAAAGCTCTGTGGAAATCCTCCCTTCCCCCTTGCCTGGAACAGCACATTCTCTGCCTCCACTAGTCAGTTCAGTGTTCCTCACCCCTGTTTGCTGCATGGAACTGCTTCCAGTCATTTGGAATGGTTCTACCCTAAAGGAGATGATTAGCACCTGCTAGGTAGACATATTTTGGCTGCCACCTATAGTTCCTGTCTTGGAAAGCAAAATAGTTTTCCTTCTTCTTAAGCCCTGTTTTACTACCCTCTGCCTGCTTCGAGTCTTTGCTACCACTGGCAGAGGTCATTTCGGGGGGGGGGAAACGCGGGGGAACGCAGTTCCCTCGGGTGATGTGCAGGGGGCGGGGCACATGACGAAGCCCCGCCCCCTGCTTCCGGCCACCCCGCTTCCAGCCCTCATTCAGCCAGGAGGAGGCAGGAGAAGAGGGAGGGTAAGTTGCTTCCTCCCCGCCTCTCCCCACCCCTGCCTGCCTGGGGGCCAGGGAGGGCCTTGGCGGGGCTTCCTTGCACTCCCGCTGGCCTTGCAGGTCCACCGCCGGGCCCCTGATGTCAGGGGGGGTGGCATATGCTAATGAGTTATGCTAATGAGTTCCCCTACCTCTTTTTCTACGAAATGACCCCTGACCACTGGTAATGATGGCTCTGAAAGGGACTGAACATGTTTGTGGGCAATAGGTTCATCAGTGGTTGCTAGCTATGATGCTAATGGGAACCTCCACGTGCACAGACAGTAAACCTCTGAATACCAGTGTTAGGAGGTAACATAAGAATATAAGAAGAGTCCTGCTGGATCAGAGCAGTGGTCCATTTAATCCAGCATACTCGTTCATGCAGTGGCCAGCCAGTTGCCCTGAAAGGCCAACCAAACAGGGTGTAGAAGACAAGGCCTTCTTCTGATGTAGGGTTGCCAGGTCCCCTCTGGCCACTGGAAGGGTCTAGGGGGGTAGGGTTGCAAGATCCCGGGTTGAGAAACTCCTGGAGATTTGGGGATGGAGCCTGGGGAGGACAGGGATCCCAGTGGGGTACAATGCCATAGATTCCACCCTCCAAAGCATCTCTTTTCCCCAGGGAGCTGATGTCTGGAGATGAGCTGTAGTTCTGGGGAATCCCCAGGTCCCACCTGGAGATTGGTATCCCTACTCTGATACTCCTTCCTAGCATGGGTAGTCAGAGGTTGCTGCCCTCACGTACCATGGCCTGTAACCACTGATGGATTTACCCTCCATGAATCTGTCTAATTTTGGTCCCGGTCACACGGGCCAGATATCGCAGTGGGGGGAGGTGTGGCTAATTGCCCCGACGCAGTTTGATGCGCGATTACGTGATCAGATGCGCCGGCGGCACACCACGGGTCCTTCCCTCGGTGCCAGTGGGTAAACGAGGGACCGGAGGGGAATGCCGTGCTCCGGCGCGATCACACCACGGGCTTCTGGAGGCAGCCCGTGGCAAACGTTTACTAGTACCTTGGAGGTACTAGTTTTTTAACTCGCATTGTCGGCGGTAAGCCACGGGTGCGCTCCACTTCCCAGATGTTGGGGTGTGATTGCGCCCGGATAATCCGCCCACCATCCGTGCCTCTCCCGCGGCAACTTTGCCGTGTGACCGGGGCCTTTGTTGGTCTTAAAGGTGCCACCCCACCGGACTCAAACTTGGTTCTACTGCTTCAGACCAACACAGCTACCCACCTGGATCTGTCTAACCCTATTAAGGCTAGCTGTGTTTGTGACCATCACCACATTCATTGGCAGTGAATTTCACAGTTTAATTACTTACTGGGTAAAGTATTTCCTTTTGTCTGTTCTGAACTGCCCATCATTGGCTGCCCCAGAGTTCTAGTGTTATAAAAGAGGGAGAAGTGGCTCTATCTGCTTTCTGCACCCCATGCATAATTTTATAAACCTGTTATCATATATCCCCTTTGCTGTCTTTTTTCCTCTAAAAAGCTTGGGAGGCCTCCTAGAAGCCACCTCAGAATATGCTTGTGCCGGCCCTGTTCTATCAGGTCATCCTTATTCATATGCTTCTTACCCTGCTCAAAGGACTCCAAAGGGCTGTTAGGAAGGACTTCCTTTTGCAAAATCCATGCTGAAAACAGACAAGGCACTCACTCATTTCAGTCTGCCAGTAAAAAGCAAATGGCAGCTTCCTGCAGCATCGATTTTTCCCAGGGCCATGCAGGAAAGGGAGAGGAGGTTTTCATTTTTGAACTGTTGCTCAGTTTTGCTGTTCAAAACTAGGCTCCCTCTTTGTTGCCAGCATTTTAAAGGGGACAGAATTAGAGGACAGGATCTTCTAAACACGCGCCTTTCCTCTTTAACTTGCCAATTACAAACCAGGAAGCTCATTCGTGAACAGCAAAATCAAACAGCAACTGAATGGTTAACCCCCCTGTTCCTTTCCTGCATGTTCTGAGGCAAACTGAGGGCTGCATTAATCTGCAACCTCCCTTGTATGGGTGGAGTGAGATACATGATCTTTGTCTCTCCTGTCTGAACCCTCAGATAAATATCCAGATTCCTATACAAATGTGCATACATACAGGGACATAATGCCATTTGGAATATATCAGAGCTGAAATTGACCCATTTTGTTTATATAGTTATTATTAGTTATTAATATACATGGTCCCAGAAACAAAATGTTGTAGTGTATCCCCCAAACCCAAACAGGACTACTTCTGTTTGGAGCCCCAGTCAGCTGAGAACAGGATGCTGGAGCAGGATACAGCACTTCTATTCAGGGCTTGGGGGAAGTTTTAATAAAGTAAACTTTCCCCTTTGCTACTCTCAAGAAACCTCCCTTACTCTCTGGTCTATATAAAAAATGTTCAAATTGGGGTCTGTCTGTCTCAGACCTTTCATTAATAGCACAGGTGGTGAGGTTAAACTGTGCTGTTCCGGATTAGTTCTTGTGAGGCTGCCCAAGATCTTAGCTGTTTGGCACCTTGTCCCTTTCCCCTTTTAGCCTATAGGTAAGGTGCTAGGAGCTGCGATGGCTCAAGTGGTTAAGACGCTGAACTGCAGGCTGTGGAAGGTCAGTAGTTCAGCAGTTCGAGACCCGAGTGTGCCGCATGACGGAGTGAGCTCCCAACTCTAGTTCCAGCTCCTGCCAACCTAGCAGTTCGAAAGCAAGAAATTGCAAGTAGATAAATAGGTACCACTTCGGTGGGAAGGTAACAGCGTTCCGTGCGCCTTGGTATTTAGTCATGCCGGCCACATGACCACGGAACCGTCTTCGGACAGCGCTGGCTCTTCGGCTTTGAAACGGAGATGAGCACTGCAACCCTAGAGTCGGCTTCGACTGGCTTTTGAGCAAGGGAACCTTTACCTTTTTAAGGTGCTTTCAGGATAACAGTCATCAAGGAAACAAGAGCTTGGAACGGCACACGTTCAAACTCTTATTTCTTGAGAGCCAGTTTGGTGTAGTGGTTAAGTGCGCGGACTCTAATCTGGGAGAACCAGGTGTGATTCCCCACTCCTCCACTTGCACCTGGCTGGATGACCTTGGGCAAGCCGTAACTCTGATAAGAGCTCTTCTTGAAAAAGAGCCGTTTCTGTCAGAGCTCTCTCAGCCCCACCTACCTCACAGGGTGTCTGTTGTGGGGAGGGGAAGGGAAAGGAGTTTGTAAGCCCCTCCGAGACACCTTTGGGTAGTGAAGGGCGGGGTATAAATCCAAATTCTTCTTCTCTTCTTCTTTTAATTTTGGGGGGGTTGTTACTCATTTTAGGGGCAAGAAAATAAAGAGCTGCACCAGTCACAGGAGATAAAAAAATAAATAAAACCATGGCCGATGGTGCAAAACCAGGTAAAATATATTTTATTACTCAGTTAATTTTTTTTTTTAATCCCTCTACATGTTTTGCCAACAGGTTTCATCAGAGGGATCTTTTTGTCTTGCAGTTCTTCAATAAGAGTAAAAGATCAGTAGCTCTTTTTAGGGGGCAAAGAGGGACAGGGGACTTTTTTCTGCCTGTCTGTGAGTCCCTCAAGTTTGATGGCCCTATTTTTTTGGTTTAATGGTTGACAGACAGGTTATCTACCTGCTATTATCAGGTATGACAATTAATCCAAATGGGTGGGGGAAAGATGGTAATATTCAGAAATCTTCAGATTCACTGTTATTGTGGCATCTGGCTATCTTCATTAAGGTCAGAGAGAGGGAGAGAGAGGGAGTCAGCCAAGGGGGAGCTGACAGGGATGGTTTCTAATCAGCAGAGTAGGACAGATCTTACCACAGAAGAGGATTGTGCTAGTGGGATTGCGTTTCCAGAGTGGGGCTGCACTAGCCCTTCCAATCGATGTGAAAACGAGCTGAAGCTTTCATGGCATGGAGGTAATAACATGCCATGGACCCTTTATTATAGAACAATCCTTTTTTCTTCGGGGCAGCTGGCAGTGCTGTTCCAAACAAAGTATCCCGTTCTCACTGCTGGCTGACTGGCCTGGGAGGGGAGCTTAAATTCTATATAAGTGCTAAGCAGTGCCTATTCTTTTCTCTCTGTGGCTGCATTTGCTGAGCATAGGGATAAATATTTATACATATATTTTGGCATAGAGGTGGAATTGTGGGAAGGGGACAAGGCCAGTTCCAGGGTTTGGGGTGGGGGCTGGGGCTCCCCACCCCTTTCTGCCTACTACCAGGCCCCCTGCTGGCACTCTGCTTTCTGCCTCCCCATCTCCATGTCCCCCCCAGCCTCTGCCCTCTATCTGCTTCCAAGCTCTGCCACCACCTATGCTCAGAGCGACCTGTGCCACCAGCAGGCCTTTCCTTGACTTGCAACTGGAAGTGCCACCTCTATGGCTGCCAGGAACACTGCCTCCACTGTGCACTACCTGTATGCACTGCTCCCTCTAAGCTGTAGAGTCTTGTGAGCAAAAATTCTACCTTGTGAGCTACTGGCATTAAAGTTGTGAGCTACTGCATAGATTAGTTTGCTCTGGAGCCATCCTTCCTGAGCTAAGATGAAAATGTGTGAGCCGGAGGCTAAAAAACTGTGAGCTAGCTCGCACTAACTCAGCTTAGCGGGAACACTGCCTGTATGCCTTCCTTGGTGGCAACTGGGCAATACGTTCAGCTGAGAGCACAGGTGGCAGTGGCAGAGTGTTCACAGGCAGAGGGGGAAAGGGAGCATGAGTGGCTGGCATGGGAGAAATGGGGGTGGGTGGAGTCTGTGGTTGTGGGGCTCACCAAAAGCCTTGGGCCCTGGCAGCTGCCCAGCCTCAGAGTATGCTGGTGCCGACTCTGGAAGATGGCACAGAGGACTGCTAGACGACCTCCCTGCGACACAGAGTGGCAAGCAAGGCAATTCTCCTAGTGTGATGGGCTGAAGAGGAAATCTAACCACTAACACAAACCATTTAACAAAAGCAAACCAAGATTTTTAAAAGGCTATGAAATCTAAATAAAAAACCCAATTCTTCACATCCATACCCACTGTGTGCTGTGTACAAATGCTGGCAATTTATGTGATCAGATGGGCTAGTAAAAAGCTTTTGTGGCTTGATGGCTTTTTTGGATCTGTTTGCCCGGCTGCTTTAGCCATACAGCAAGTCCTGGCTCTTTCTGGTGCTGGGAGCTGAGAAGGCTCCCCTCTCTGATGTGCGAGGTGTAGAGTGTCGTTTCAAAGCTTCTGAGCCACTCAGACTTGTTTTCTATTGTTGCTTTTGTGGGCAACTCTTTCTAGCACTGCTTGCTCTCTGTGCCCAGGCATGCATATGGGCTGCCTTCCTTTATCAGATGTACTGATAGACAGAGCAGACAATTGTGTCGTTGTTAGATTTTGTGGTGGTTTTTTTGAAATTTATCTGCTGCCACCCCCCCTCCCGCAAAAGAAGTGCCTCACATGTTTGAAGCTCACACAGGATGCCTCAACACACCCAGCAGAGCCCCGAAGGAAGCAAGACAACTGAGTGGGGATAACTGGGGGGGGGAGGTCTCTGATACTTAGCTATTTCAAAGAAACTTCAATGTATTTTAGAGACTGCTTTTTTCCCACTATTGATTTTTTTGCCTGCTGTTTTCCAGCAAAAAAACCCCTCTTCAGTCATTGATATGAAATCCTGCATATCAGCCATGGCTCAGTTGTAGAACATCTAATTTGCATTGCAGAAGATCCCAGGTTTAATTCCTGGCATTTCCAATTAAAAGGATCAGGTAATTGGTGACGTGGAAGACTTTTTACCGTCATCCCTGGCAGCAATCCCTCTAAGCTGTGGAGTCTTGTGAGCAAAAATTCTACTTTGGGAGCTACTGGCATTAAAGTTGTGAGCAAGCGATTTCGCTTCTGCATAAATGAGTTTGCTCTGGAGCCATCCTTCCTGAGCGAAGACAAAAATGTGTGAGCCGGAAGCTAAAAAACTGAGCTAGCTCACGCTAATTCAGAGGGAACATTCCTCTTCCATCCACCTTCTCTTCCAGACCACTTCTGGAGGCAGGGATGTGACTGGTACCGCAGGGAAACTGAGTGGGAAAGAAAGGAAACCGGAAGAGAGACCACAGGAATTATGTAGGGGTTATCCCCTTAAATACTCCTTCTTTTAGGAACCTGATAGGAAAATAGTACTGCTTCCCCATATTTTAGTGAGTTAGAAGTGACTTTATGACATCAGAAACTATATCCTCCAGTCCTTACACCTTTCTCAGACCTATTTGAATGCCTAGTGATCATTGGCTTCGACCTGGATGGCCCAGGCTAAGCTAGATCAAGATGGGTAGCCGTGTTAGTCTGTCTGCAGCAGTAGAAAAGAGTAGAAGTCCAGTAGAACCTTAAAGACTAACCAAATTTGTGGCAGGGGGATGAGCTTTCGTGAGTCGCTGCTCACTTCTCCAGATACTAAGCAGGGTCAGCCCTGGTCAGTATTTAGATGAGAGACCACCAAGGAAGTCCAGGGTCACCACACAGAGGCAGGCAATGGCAAACCACCTCTGAACATCTCTTGCCTTGAAAACCCAACACGGTCATCATGAACTGGCTGTGACTTGACAGCACTTTACATACACAAACACACACAGAGAGAGTAATCATTGAAAGTTACTTTTGCATGATGACTTAACCATGTGAGGCCCAGAGTTCTGGCCATGATGCCATTCTGGCACCTGATACGGCCAGTTTCCATGCCAGTGTTAGCAGTCCTGGAAGCCACTGCCACCACTATGGAAACTCCACAGATGATGAAGCAAAATGACAGGAATAGCAGATGTATCCAAGCCATAAAATGGGAGCAAGCCATAAAATGGATAGTATTTCCAGCAGTCTCTGTCTGATCGTCATAATGTGTGTTCCAGCATTAAGAGATGAAGAAAAGAAAAGGCACATGTTATTGACTGGATTGGGCCACTTGAGGCTGATAGCAGAGAATCTTATATTTGACTGAGGAAAAAAACCCCCAAACTATCCCATGTGGTATGTTTGCCAACAACCTGGAGAAAAAATGTCCTGCCCCTTTAATAGAAGCTTAATGTGTGTGAAAATGGAAAGCTGAAGCTTTTCATGGCAAAAAGATCATAACATCACCTGGTAAATAACATCTCCCTGAGCCTCTGTTAAAGGGGCAGAACATTTCCCCCCCCCCTCCAGGTTGTTGGCAACTCTACCATGTGGCTTAATTTCTATCCTGATCTTTCACTTGCTTGGTTTTGTAGCTCTTGCTAAATCCATGGCAATCTATTGGCAACATGAGTATGTCTTTCTCAAGTGATTCATATTATCACTGAAGACATTACCAGTAAGGGAAGGCATGACTTAATATCAGTTGTGCTCTAGTTTTGTCTCAGAGCACAACATGTTATGCTTCTAAATATATGCTTGGCGTTGATAAATAAAGAGGCTACACCCAAAGTAACAAAAAGGTCTTGCCGTTTTTTTTGACAGGATCATTGTGGGTGTGCTGCTCCAATTAAAACAACCAGGGATTGCTCAGCAGGTTTGACTTGATATATGGTAAAGAGAGAGTTAAAAAGAATAAAAAGCCACAAGGAGAAGGAGATGAAAGACATTTAAAGCTATAGCATCAGCCAGTGGGTAGCCTTGTCGGTCTGAAACAACAGAACAAAGTTTGAACTGAAGAACTGTGCATGCATCTATACCCAGGATTAAACTTTTTTGGCTTTAAAGGTGCCACTGGACTCGAACTTTGTTCTACAGTTATAGCAGGATGCGAGGGGTGATATGATTTCCAAACCTCAGTCTTTCTAGAAATAAATAAATAAAAGTGTGATGGGTCTGAGTGGCATAGTAGTTAGTGCAGACAAGGAGGTCCATGCTCAATTGCCCCCTGTGTCATTAAACATACCGGATGACTTCAGGGCAGGACAGCACTCTTTCTTTAAGTAACCTACCTCACAAGGTTGTTGTAAAAATAAAATGGAGGAGGAAGGGTGGGATAAAAATAAATTGGGGAAATATTGAATGGCTCTTGTATGCATTAGCTTGGAAGATCATGATCATCTCTAATTTGTTAGTTCAAAACCCAGTCCTTTTTTATTCAGTTGGAAATTGAGTTGTGTTTTTTTTGTTTAACTTTCCCTTTTTGCTGTCAAGATTAAGTGCTCAAAAGGAGGAAGGAGTCATTCATGGTGATCATGTGATTCCTTGGGTGACCAATAGCTCCCTTTCAAACTATTTATTACAAATTGTATCCTATGGTTGCTCCCTGCATTTGAGTAAAGCTGTTTTTTTTAAGTAATGTTTTTCATAGGGTTTTGGTAATGTCTAGTTCATTAGATTGATTCTGATATCTGATATTGTGATAGATATCCAGCGGGATTTTTTTTCTGTTTCAGTCAAGTCACAGCTGATTTATGGCAATCCCATAGGGTTTTCAAGGCAAGAGATATTGAGAGGTGGTTTGCCATTGCCTGCCTCTTCACAGTAACCCTGGTATTCCTTGGTGGCCTCCCATCCAAATACTGACAAGGGCTGACCTTTCTTAGCTTCTGAGATTTAAAGAGACTGGGCTAGCATGGGCTATCCAGTTCAGGGCCCAACATATTTATGACCTTTTTTAAAACCTCTTTTTCATGCCAAGACATTAGACTTGGTTTTACTGATTCTGCATCTATGTAAGGAAAGAGAACAACAATAACAAGCATGATTACCACTTCTGTGACTAGTATAATGCCATAATACATCTGAGATATCGTTCCTTATGGGAAAGCAGATGTAATTGTGTTCAAGGTCCTAGCTCTGGTACTCCACTGCTCGTATGAAAAGGTTGCTACTGATGTACCCTTTAATCTGACTCTTAGATCCGCTGTAGGGTAGCTCTGCTGTAATTGCTAATCCAGGAGAAGACTAAGGTGCATTTTGACAATACAAGGGCCTAGACTTATCTCTTTATTTCAGTAAACTGTAGCCAGTAGCCACCAAAAATGCCCAAGCCCAAGAGTGAAGGAACAGACTTGCTACCCCCTTCTGTTCCTTCTGGTTGGCCCCCTGGAGGCCAGAAAATCCCACAGTCAAGTCTTTGCTCGATGAAGCTGCCCCTTCACTCAGCTCCGGAGGGGTGCCAAAACCAAACTGGTACCCACCTACTGCCACCAACAACCCTGAACGTATCTCCTGATAAATGGAATAGTTCATCTAGTATGTACCTGTGGTGCCATTTACAGGCTCTGCTTAGTTGCTGCTCCTGCCCACTTGGCTCTGCAAGTTAGCACAGGAACAATTTACCACAGCACTGTTCATTCAAGTCTCATGCTCGAGGATGGGTGAGTTGACTTACTGCCTCTCCCCATCACCAAATTTCAGAAAGCAAGATCTCACAGGTGTGGTATATTTCCAGAGCCCAGAATTAAAGCATTCAAAATATAACAATGTTTAATAAATGAATAAAACAAATATACATGTTCAGTTCAACCTTTGGGGCTCAGCAAGGAAACAAAGAAAAGGTGAAAACACACAGTCCCCTATCCCTAAACTAGTCTTGTCAGAGAGTCAGTCAGTTGGTCATTGTTTGGATTTTGACTTGGCAGTTGCCAGTCAGAGGGAGTGTGTGTGTCAATCTGAGGGAAACAGACAAGTCACTTGAGAAGTGAAATGATGCAACTCCTAGCCTTTACTGTACACCAGTATGTTTGGGGGAAAGTTCAAAAAGAATTTAACATCTAAGTGTCAGCACTAGCTGAATTCTCTGTTTATTCACTGTCTCTAAAATTGGGGTTTAGGTTTGCCAGAAGGGGCTGAATAGTGGAAACCTGCCAGCCTAGCCAAACAGAAAAGGAATATTGCTCCTAGGAAAAGGAGGATATTCCTTACCCAGTTATTCAGAGGGTTAAACTCAGAAGAGACCTCTGGTTTAAGAAGTGAAAAAGGAAATGGTCTTAGACTCCTCAAGAGTACAGAAAGGGAAAGTTATAATTCCAAAAGGGAAATACTGATATATAGTACTACCTTCCGGAAAACTGAGATATTGTTATGAAACTTTGTTATTGTAAGAAATCTCCAAGACAAACAAAGCTCTCACAGTAAAGAACAGTCTCTTAGAATTCAAGCTTTAAGTACATTCTGTTGCCTGTTCAAGATATTATAATTTTCTTATAAAGAACTACAGTTTAAAGAACTCATCATCCTCTGCCCTGTTCCTGTTACAGCTGTGCCTGTTCAATAAAATCAGCCTTTTTGTTTCAACTTTACTTCGTGTCAAGTGCCATTTCCAAAGGGGTTTTATAAGAAGGCTCCTCCAACTGAGTTACAATAAAAATCTTTGGCCTGAGAAAAAGCCAAATAACTTCTTTAACACTGGGTGGGACACAAAAAACATTATCTCTCCTATATAATAATCCTGTTTTGGGGAGGCAAGATTCCGTGCTCTCCCTCAGCCAGTGGCCCATCAGCTGCCATTCAAGAGTACTCGCGTGCCATTGGCTGGGTGCTGGGTCTGCTCCTCGTCCCTGCCCACTCCCCCTTCAGCCACTGTGCCCTGTCAGAATTACTGGCAAACAGCTTTCTCTCTTGACGAAGACGCTTTTCCTGTGTGGGACTAACTTTCTCCTCAGTAGCTGTTGGTAGGTGTCACGAAATAGTGTTTGTAAGATGGCCTGTTATTTGTTTAAAATGTTCCCCCATAAGGTTTAATTGAGCTGTAGTTCCAGAGAGGGGCCTGCAGGGTTGATAACTGGGTTGAATGGGGCTTTCTCATCTGCTGGCCTACAGTTCACAGCTGCCCCAAGGCCAAAAAGTGCGGGAAAACAGGGACTGTCCCAAGGCAGTCTTTGTCCCTGGGAGGCAGCAAAAATTCAGCCACTTCACAGTCGGCTGGACTGGGGAATGAATGGAAGTTTCCCTGCCCACAACCTCCAGAGATAGAGAGTATTCTGTGTAGGGAAAGAAGATTACGTTTAACCCCTGTTGATTTATGTCCTGCTAGTTCATAGTGTGTGCTTACTCCTAGAGTGTGTGTGTGCTCCATAACTGTGTAAATAGTTAAATAAATTCTTTAATTTGGACTAATAATCTGTGTTGTGCTCTGACCACATAGTCTCCCCTGCTCTGCACAATACCAAAGGGAAGGGGTAGCCCAGGGAAGCAAGGAAAGGCCAGACCCTTGGGTTGCCAACTTTCCAGGGATTCCCCAAAGATTGGGGATTCCATCTCCAACTAGGGAAATTCGGCCAGAGGGGTCTCACTGACCCTTTAAAAAGGCAGTGATGATTCCATGAGTGATGGCAGTGAATTTAAGGAGTGAGATATACCCACGGGACGAGGCAAACAGCTGAGTCGTAAACTGGAGGCCGTTTCACCATAGTAGGCAACCAAGCTTGGTTCAGACAACGGAAAACCTTTGCCTGCTTTTGTGAGGAACTCATTGGGGCCAGTCCTGACTAGGGTTGCCAGCTCCATGTTGGGAGATTCCTGGAGATTTTCTGGTAGAGTCTATGGAAGCCAGGGTTTGGGGAGGGGAGAGGCCTCAGCTGAACAGAATGCCATACAGCCCACCTTCCAAAGCAGTTATTTTCTCGGGGAGGGGAGAGATCTGTTGTCTGGAGTTCAGTTGTGATACCTGGTGATCTTCAGGCTCCACCTGGAGGTAGGCTGCCCTAGGCATAGTAGTCAGTACTCCAGAACAGGGTCTGCTAGTTCCAGGTTCTTGCTGTAGAAGCTGAGTGGGTGATTTTGGACCAGTCACAGCCTTTCAGCCTAACCTACCTCACAGGGTTGTTGTGCAAGTCAAAAGGGGGAGAGGAAAATTATGTAAGCTGCTTTGGTCCCCATTGCAGAGAAATACTACTTTTCCTCCTGGGAAACCATTGTTGCCAATTTCTAGGTGAGGGCTGGTGATCACTCAGAATTACAACTGCTCTCCAGATGGCAGAGATCAGTTCCCCTGGAGAAAATGGTGGACTCTGTGGCAGTCAGGGCTTCAGAGCACGGAAAAGGCTGCCGGTTTGTGTGTGTGTGTGTGGGGGAAATGGAAAGCTGAAGAAAGAGGGGGAAATAAAAGAAGGTTGATGATTGGCTGGGAAAGCGATAGGGTTGCCAACTCCAGGTGGGAAATTCCTGGAGATTTGAGGGATGGAACTGAGGAGGGGTGGGACCTCAGACAGGTACAATGCCATAGACCTCCCAACCAGCCATTCCCTTCTGGTGAACCGCTGTTGCCAATCTCAGTTGAGGGGTGGAAATCACTCAGAATTACAACTGATCTCCAGGAGGGAGGGGGGAAGAGATTCAAAGCTGAAATCAGAGGGGCAGATAATGGCAGGTTGATGCTTGGCTGGGAAGGAGATAGGGTTGCCAATTCCAGATTGGGAAATTCATGCAGATTTGAGGGGTGGAGCCTGGAGAGGGTGAGGTTTGAGGAGGGGTGGGACCACAGACAGGTAAAATGCCATAGACTCCACCCTCCAAACCAGCCATTTCTTCCTGGGTAACAATTGTTGCCAATCTCCAGGTGAGGGTGGAGATCACTCAAAATTACAACTGCTCTTTAGGTAGCAGAGATCACTTCCTCTGGATAAAATGGTGGACTCTGTGTCATTATACCCTGCTGAGGTCGCCAGAGCACATTGATGCTGAGTGCCCAAGGCCTTGGCACTCTCCCAGAGCTTCTTTCTAGAGCTCGTTGTATATTTCCACAATGAGCCTTATTCCTAGTAAGTTTATAATTCAAACACACTTCTAAGAGGCTGCTCAGTCAGAGTGGTTAACAGTGTTTTGGGCAGGAAAATCTGCCTCACAAAACAGAAGGAGCAGGGGTCTGTCATACCTTGCTTCAGCCAGGCTCATTAGCATAACTAATGAGAAAAAAACAGCAGCCAGGCCAGACCACTGACTGAATGAACTGTAAGTATTAATATGGAGCACCAGTCTGCTTGGTGATGGTCCAACTGCACAACAGTGTCCATGGCTTTTTGCTGATCTCAGCCTCTAATGTCCGATCAGATGCTGTCATAGTAGTCTTAGATGCTTCATGTAGGCTTGCCAAGCCCCCGCTGGGGGAGGGTAAATTCCCGCCTGGGAGGCCCATTACCTGCCACCGGCGAATCGGGCCTTGGGGGAACTCCACCCCCTGCCAGAGGGCGTCCCCAGCATGATGATGTCACCCGGAGGTGACATCATCACGCTGTCCACGTTGTGGGGGGGACACTCTATGAATTGAGGGAAAACTCTATGGTTTCCCCTTAAGTCACGGTGCCCCGCCCCCAACGCGGGTGACGCAATGACATCACTTCCGGTGATGTCATAGTGTCGCGCGCACGCACTTTGTGCCCACATGGGAAGACTCCCGACGGAGCCTGGAATCCCCCCGCTTTCAAGGTAAGTCGACTTGGCAACCCTAACTTCATGTCTTAAATGGTTCAGTGGGTTTATGCCACTTTAGAGCTCTCTTCTCCACAGTGAGTGCATTCATTTGTAATCATCTGAAAATGTCAAAAAATGCTCATTAATTTTGTTCTTAAAGTATCACTGCATAGCTATGAAGATCTGTAAGTAGAAACATGCTAGTCCCAGTGGGAAAAGGAGGAAATAAATAAATAAATATGGCTAACAGTGCCCAATGCCACCAGCAGAAGAGTACTCAAGTAAGGAACCCACTGTGACACTGCAAGAAAAGGCTGTCTTCTGTGGGTCAGAACATTAATGGTACTTTATTAGAATTAACTAGTAAATAAGACTTGATCTGATGTTTTTGGAAGCCCATGAGTAGAGGCTGTAATCTGCTTTATTTTGTTTCTATTGATCGGAGTTCATTTTGGTTTTTAAATTTAATTTAAGCTGTTTTGAGTCCCTTTGATTGGGAGGAAAATGGGATATAAATATTTAAAATAAATAAAAATAAGAGCTGTACTGGATAAAACTAGTGGTCTTTGTAGTCCAGCATCCTGTTTTACATAGTGGCCAACCACCAAAGATGATGTTTATGTGCAGATAAAGAAGTTGAAACAATCACACACATTCTTTTACACTGTAAACTCTATGATAGAGAAAGACACCAGCTAATTTTTCCTTTACTTGCCCAATTTAAACCCTTGGACAATTACTTGAAATTTGCAGATACTGTGCTGCTGAAATATTTGTTGGAAGACACCAAGAAGTCAGTAACTCTGGTAGTAGCAAAATATTGTTTTTTTAGTAATAAATAAGTAAAAGTTTTTAACAGAAAGCACAGGCTGAGGAGAATTTTAGACAAGACTTAGAATTTGGGGAATAGAATTACGGTTTTAATAGGGGGTTGTGGCTTGTACTATGATTGTACTATTGTCTGTGAGTGTCTGTGACTGTCTGTGATTGTACTATTTTACTATTGTATGATTTTACTGCACTGCTGGTCAATTGGCCGTAATAATAAATTTGACTTGATTTGATTTGATAGTGGCCAACCATTTTTCCTGGAGTACCAGCGAAGAGACCACAGAGTTGAAGGCTTTTGTAAGAACATAAGAAGATCCATTTAACCTGACATCCAACGGCTGGTCATAGAGGTTGAGGCATTCCGCTGATGTTGTCTCCTGGCACTGATGTTTACTACCTCTGAATGAGGAGGTTCCCTTTAGTCACCATGGGCAGTAGCCACTGATAGACCTATCCTCCATGAATCTATCCAATCTCCTTTCAAAGCTGTCTATGCCTGTGGTTGTCAGTACATCCTCTGGCAGCGAGTTACTTAAATGTTGCCTCTGATATTTGGAGGTTTACTAAGTCCACAGCAGTCAATTCCATAATTTAATTACCTATTGATTAAAGAAGTACTTCTTTTGTCAGTCCTGGTTCTATTACCTGTCAACTTCATTGAGTGCCCTTGAGTTCTAGTAGTACAGGAGAGGGAGAAAAAGTTCTTTCTATCCAATTCCTCCAACCCATGCTTAATTGTATGATAGGAAAGGTTCTCTAACCACTTGGTTACCATCTTCTCTCCTTTCCAGCTCTGTAATCTCTTTTTTGAGATATGCCGACCAGAACTGTACACAGTATTCTAAATGAGGTTGAGCTGCTATGTTTTATATTGTTATTTTAATTGATCTTATTTATGCATATTATGGAGTTTTAATGTATACATTGATATATATGTTGTTAGCTTCCCTGAGCCCACCATATGGTGGGGAGGGCGGGATATAAATTTAATAAATAATATTGGCCATTTTGTTTCCAATCTCTCTCCTAATAATCCCCCACATGGAGTTTGCCTTTTTCATTGCTGCTGTGTATTGAGTCAACACTTTCTTCAAGTTATTCACTATAACCCCAAGATCTCTTTCAATCTCATTCTCTACCAGTTCAGGCCCCATCTGAGTATATTTAAAGTCAGGACTTTTTGTGCTACAGTGTATCACCTTACACTTAACAACAATAAGCTTAATTTGCCATGTTGTTGCCCACTTCCCCAGTTCAGAGAGGGTCACCACACATTCGTGTAGACATGAACAGAAATAGCTGGAGTGGCAAATGAAAGTGGACACCATATCAGATAGAGTTGCCAATGCTAGCCTGGAAAATTCCTTGGGATTTGGGGGCCAGTCTTGCGGGGGGTTTAGGGGGGATGTGATGCCATAGAATCCAGACTCTGAAGCTGCCATTTCCTCCAACGGAACTGAGCTCTGTATTCTGGGGATCAACTGTAGTTCCAGGAGAACTCCAGCCCCCCACCTAGTGGCACTGGGGAATCAGCTGTCCCGAAGGCACCCACTGGAATGTGGAGTGTCACAAGGGTCGGTGTTGTCCCCAATGCTTTTTAACATCTATACACGTCCTCTTGCCCAGATTGTCTGGAGATACGGACTGGGTTGTCATCAGTATGCGGATGACACCCAGCTTTATCTGTTGTTGGACGGCCAGTCCAACTCCAAACCGGAAGTCCTAGATTGGGCGTTACAGGCTGTGGCTGGTTGGCTTAGGCTGAGCTGGATGAAATTGAATCCAACGAAGATGGAGGTCCTGTGCCTGAGTCACGGTGGTCCAGGTGTAGGGACCCCACTCCCGACCTTCGATGGGGTGCCAACTGGTGCCAGCGCCGGAGGTTAGGAGTTTGGGGGTGCTCCTGGATGCCTCTGTAACAATGGAGGCCCAGGTTGTAGCCACTGCCAAGTCGGCCTTCGGCTGATAAAGCAGCTGGCCCCCTTCCTCGAACATGGTGACTTGGCAACAGTAATCCATGCGATGGTCACCTCGAGATTGGATTACTGTACCCTCTACATGGGGCTGCCCTTGTCACAAATCTGGAAGCTGCAGCTGGTGCAAAACACCACAGCCAGGCTGGTGATGGGACTCCCAATACAAGAGCACATCCAGCCTGTGCTAAAAGCATTGCACTGACTGCCTATAGCACACCGGATTCGCTTCAAGGTGCTGGTTTTGACCTTTAAAGCCCTTTATGGCCAGGATCCGACATACTTGAGGGACCGCCTTTCCCCATATATGCCCCGGAAAGCACTGCGTTCAGGGAACCAGAACCGAATGGTCCTCATGAGCATCAAAGAAGCCTGATTGGCAACAACTAGGGCCAGGGCCTTCTCAGTGGTGTCTGGTGGAATGAGCTCCCAGAGGAGATCAGGGCCCTGTGGGACCTTTTACAGTTCCGCAGGGCCTGCAAGACGGAGCTCTTCCGCCAGGCTTTTGGAGCCGCCACCACTGCTACCATCACCACCATCACCACCAACAACAACTGATAGTCATGGTGGAAGCCCTGAGCAGTAGGTCCCTGAGACTGTTGCCCAGTCCATCTCCCTCCATCTCCCTCTTCCCCAGAATTGAAGCGGACCAACTGAGCTACTGAATATTGGAATTTCTAGCTCTTTAATATTGTTGATTTTAACATTGTTTATATTATTGTATGACTCATCTAAATTGGTATCAATTGTGATGAATATGTTTTATGTATCATGAAGTTTTATTTTGTTGGAAGCCGCCCTGAGCCAGCCTAGGCCTGAATGGGCAGGGTAAAAATCAATAAAATCAATCAATCAATAATAAATAATAAATAATCTGCAACTCTAATGTCAAGCTATGACCTGGGAGACCTGCGTTCAGAGTAGGGTTGCCAGCTCCAGGCTGGGAAATACCTGGAGATTTTGGGGGTTGAACCTAAAAAGGGTGGGGTTTGGGGGAGGGGAGAGACTTCAATGGGGTCTAATGCCATAGAGTCCACCTTCCAAAGCAGCCCTTTTCTCCAGATGAACTGACCTCTGTCGCTTGGAGATCAGTTGTAATAGGGGGAGGTCTCCAGCCACCACCTGGAGGTTGGCAACCCTGGTTCAAAGTTTACTGAGTTCCGCCAGGCCACTTATATTCTCATGGCCTACTTCACAGGGTTGTTGTGAGGATAAAATGGTGAAGAACGTATGACTCTCTGAGCAGCTTGGAGGAAGGGTAGAATAAAAAGGTACTGGACATATGTAAAAAACAGCAAAAGAGCTAAATTTTTTCCTAAGAGCAAATTTTGTCTGCCTGCCAAAGACTGGGTGTGTGAGAGAATGAAAAGAATAAAAAGAATGGCACTCCTTTGTCAAGTATTTTAAAGAGGGGTTTTAAAAGCCAAACTTAAAAGGGGGACCATGATTATTCTATAAAACAGACCTTTTAAAAATCTAAACTTTCATCACTCTTTTCATGCAGTTTTCGGTCTGTGTCTTTACTGCATAGTTCCCAGGATATAAAAGCTTTCTTTGCATCCCCTTGGGCAGAAATTTTGAATCAGCATTTAACTATCTCTGGACTAGTAAGAGAGACACTCAGATAGACAACCACATGGTGTTATAGTTGCTTTGAACATGTTCTGCTTTTCATCTTGTAAGGCAGCAGTTCTTCTATTCATTTGCACATGTGCTTTAAAGGAGCCAAGAATTAAGTGACCTGGCCAGATATCAAGTCGGCAGCAGCTGCCTCAGCATTATCTTTCCAGGGAAGGATCAACACTGGGGCCTAATTGCACATCCCCCCAACCCCACATACATCCTGAACTCACATGTCCAAGTGTAAGCACAATTTGTCAATCCTTCATCCAGAAATTTGTGACTAAATACCACACATCAAGGCCAGTGTCAGGGACCAGAAGCAGCAGGGCATCTTCCAAGGCCCAAGTCCAAGTTATCCCAGGAATTCTTTAGCCTTGTTCCTACCTGTTTCGGCTGCCAGGTCCCCTCTGGCCACTGGCAGGCCATGGGGGGTTGGGGTTGGGTTAGGGTTGCCTGATCCAGGTTGGGAAAATCTCATGGAGATTTGGGGATGGAGCCCAGGGAGGACAAGGATCTCAGTGGGGTACGGTGCCATAGAGTTCCCCCACCAAAGCTTCCATTTTCTCTGGCAGAACTAATCTCTGTAATTTGGAGATGAGTTGTAATTCCCTATGTCTGCCCTCTTCTGGTGAGTGACTGGACTCAGAAGAATGGACAGCTACCACTGTTCTCTTCACTTTGTCCTTGTGGGAGGCATAGTGTTGCCAGCTTCCAGGTGGGGCCTGCTTTTACAACTGATCCCCAGCTGACAGAGATCAGTTCGCCTGGAGAAAATGGCTGCTTTGAAGGGTGGACTCCATGGCACTGGACCATGCTGAGGCCCCTCCCCAAACCCCACCCTCTCCTGGATCCACCCCCAAAGTCTCCAGGTATTTTCCAACCCAGACCTGGCAACCCTAGGGAGGCAGAGGATTTATATGATATATTTATCGTATGGCAGTGTGTAGTGCAGCCAGTACATCCTACGATTGTCTGGAAGCCAGACGTTCTAGCTCCTTAGCATTATGCACCACTAGGTGACAAGCTAGACTTGTTTTTTTAAGGCAAGAGATGATTCAGAGGTGGTTTGCAATGCCTGCCTCTCCCAGAATTATAACTGATTTCCAGACTGCAGAGATCTGTTCCCCTGGAGAAAATGGCTGCTTTGGAGGGCAGACTGTATGGCATTACACCCACTAAAACCCCTTCCCTCCCTCAATGCTGCCTTCCCCAGCCTGCACCAACCAAATATCTTTGCTGAGGTCCCTCCCTGTCCCCAAAACCCACCCTCCACAGGCTCTACCCACAAGACTCCAAGAATCTCCCAGCCCAGAGCTGGCAACCCTCGCTATTTGGGCTAAGCCACAAGCTCAAAGAGGGCCTCATATTTGGACACTTATGGGGTTTTTTTTGAGCCCCCGGAGGGGATTTTTTAATTGATTTTTTTTAACACTACAAAAAAAATACAACAGAAAAGGAGGGGGGGGGCTACATATAAGGGAGAAAGTAAAGAGCCCACTACTGACTAAAAACCCAAGAGAGGAGATCCTCTAACTAGCTTTTTTTTCTTAGCATCCAAACTTATCATCTTTGTACTTCTTATGAACGGTGTCAATCTTTTAGAAATTTTAACCCTCCCCATTTACATTTAAGAACATAAGAACATAAGAGATGCCAATGTTGGATCAGGCCAAAGGCCCATCCAGTCCCCTGGGGGGGTTAACGAGCCTGCTCACCCCCTCCCTCCGCCAGAGCATGGAGACACCCCCGGGAGGTCCGGGAGGTGAGTCCGTGAGTGTGCCGCCATAAACCGGAAGTCTATATTTGGACACTTATTAATATTTTGGCATTTGATACATTTCACAACTTGTTTTTACGAACATCACATGAAAAAAGTGCTCATTCCATGATCCTTGTAAATAATGTATTTGAAAATCAAACACCCTGCACGTAATACCCATTTTCTCTCACATTCGGCCACCTGTCAACTTGCATTGGTGGTTTGTCCCCCAGTTTAAATGAACAGTATTTCAAGTGTATTTGCATCTGTCTAATTGGCAACATTTATCATCACACAGACAGATGACTGGTAGCCATGGCTGGCACATGCTCTGAAGTTACTGAATTGCTATAGTTTTAATTTTCATAACCTTCCCATTCTGTTTGGGAAGCCAAGAAAGCAACAGCAACCATCAACCCCAGCAAGCAGGAACTCCTGACTGCAGGCACGCGTACATTTTGCAAGAGTCCCCCCAAACGCTAATGTTCAAAGTAAGAAAAAGAGCAAAGACATGGTAGGCCCATTGCGGGGACAGGGAAGTGAAATTGTAACAGGTGATGAAGAGTGGGCAGAACAGCTCAGCTCCTATTTTTCCTCAGTCTTCTCTTGTGAGGGAAACAGTGCAAAAACATTGCAAAAATGGTACAACATGGCAAAAACAGAATACAAGACGAGTGAAGGGAGTTGCATCCTAGGGTCAGCATAGGGGTAGTACATAAACACCTAGTTTCTTTAAGTGAAACAAAGTCCTCAGGGCCAAATGAACTGCATCCAAGGGTACTAAAAGAACTCATGGATGTAATTTCTGAGTCTCTGTCCATTGTTTTTGAGAATTCTTGGAGAACAGGTGAGGCACCAGAAGACTGGAGGCGGGCAAATGTTTTCCCCATCTTCAAGAAAGGGAAAAAGGAGGATCCAGGTAACTTCCGACCCATCCGCTTGGCATCTATACCTGGGAAAGTTTTAGAACAAATCATCAAACAGTAGTCCTTGAGCATTTAGAAATGATGGCTGTGATTACTAAGAACCAGCATGGGTTTCTCAAGAACAAGTCATGTCAGACTAGCCTCATCTCTACGCATCATACCCCCTCCGCTCCATCTCTCTCTCTCTCTCTCTCTCTCTCTCTCTCTCTCTCTCTCTCTCTCTCTCTTTAAAGAAAGTTACTACCTTGCTGAATCAGGGAAATGCTGTAGACATAGTTTATGTTGATTTCAGTAAGGCTTTTAATAAGGTTCCACATAATATTCTTGTTGGCAAATTGGTAAAATGTGGTTTGGATCCTATAACTGTTAGATGGATCTGTAACTGGTTGACAGTTCACAACCAAAGAGTGCTTGTGAATGATTTCTCATCCTCTTGGAGAGGTGTGACAAGTGGAGTTCCTCAGGGTCCTGCCCAGGATGATCTTGACAGGCTGGACAACTGAGCTAAAACAAATAAAATGAATTTCAATGGGGATAAATGTAAAGTTCTGCAGTTAGGTAGGAAAAATCAAATGCATAATTATAGGTTGGGCAGTAGTATGTCTTGGCAGTAGTATGTGCGAAAAAGATCTAGGAGTCTT
Organism: Gekko japonicus; assembly: GCF_001447785.1. Classification (NCBI taxonomy): domain Eukaryota; kingdom Metazoa; phylum Chordata; class Lepidosauria; order Squamata; family Gekkonidae; genus Gekko; species Gekko japonicus. Next base: position 11,273 of record NW_015161463.1, on the reverse strand, counting down.
AGTAGACCATACACTGAACATGAGTCAGCAGTGTGATGTGGTTGCTAAAAAGGCAAATGCAATTTTGGGCAGTATCAACAGAAGTATAGTGTTCAGATCATGTGAAGTGATGGTACCAATTTACTCTGCTCTGGTTAGACCTCACCTAGAGTTTTGGCCACCACAATTTAAGAAGGCTATAGAAAAGCTGGAACAGAGAAGGACAACAAAGATGGTGAGGGGTCTAGAGACCAAGTCCTATGAGGAAAGGTTGAAGGAGCTGGGTATGTTTAGCGTGAGAGGTAATATGATAACCATCTTCAAGTACTTGAAGGGCTGTCATATAGAGGATGGCCATCTATCAGCAATGTTGATTCTCTGAACTTAGGCAGAATATGAGAGGGAGGGCAGGAAGGGTTGTGTTGTGTCCGCTGACCGCCACCGGAGGTCAGCGCACACTCCTGAGCTTCAGTCCGGCACAACAATGGGACTAGGATTCTAGTCCCTCCACTGGGGGGAACCAATGGGACCTTGGCGGGAGATTCAAACCCACCAATGGGACCAGGGGAAGCCCCTGGACTGTGTATATAGTTGGCCTGCCGGCCGTTAGTTCTTAGTCTTGTTGTGTACCAGTAAAGCCATGCTGATCACTACATCAGTTTCCATGCTTTCTTTACGCGTCTAACCCACTACACTTCAGGTTGCATCAGTGCTTAGTTCTTGTGTCCCTTTCTTACACACCAAGGGAAATGCTGATTGCCACTTTGGGGTCAGGAAGCAATTTTTCTCCAGGCCAATTTGGCTGGAGGTCCTGGAGGTTTTGGGGTTTTTTTTGTCATCTTCTGGGCATGGAATAGTGGTCACTGGAGGTGTGGAGGGGAGGTATTTGTGAATTTCCTGCATTGTGCAGGGGGTTGGATTAGATGACCCTGGAGGTCCCTTCCAACTCTTTGATTCTATGATTTTGGTGGTGGAACCTGGGAAGGGTGGGGTTTGGGGAGGGACCTCAGCAAGGTACAATGCCATAGAGTCCAGACTCCAAAGTAGCCATTTTCTCCTGCAGAACTGGAGTTAAATTGTAATAGCAGGGCGTCTCCAGGTGCTACCGGGAGGTTGACAGCCCTAGTGCTCTACAACCCTGCTCACCACTGTCTCTATATGGCCTCATCATTATTGCCAGAACACATTGTCTTAGCAGATGGGTCTGTTTCCTGGCAGATTTTAGAAGGCAGCATATGCTGTTATATTATATGCCCCTGTGCCAGTTATGTTCTTTGGCAGCCTCCTCTGTAAGATGCCTTCCCTGTCCTTATGGACACAGTGATATCATTGGGTGCTTCTGTGATGAGCCCAGACCTTTGGGACCCATTGCCAAAGTGGGTGAGGAGCATGAGCGTCCCCTTACTGCACTTAGGAAGGCATGTAAAGTAGTTCCATTCCGGAAAGCATTTGGCAGAGGGTGAATTTTTCCAACAGATTTGCTGATCTTGTGTGTTTCACATGGAATATTTTAGATTGGTAAGTAGTGTATTTTAATCCATTTTTAATTTTGTTAATTGGATTATAATTTCTGTCTTTTCAAGATGGTTGCTACAGTGCAATACAAAATACCAGTCACATTTTCTGCATGTATAATTGGAAAGATTGCCAGCCCCCAGGCCCGCGCGGGGGTTCCCCTGCTCCTGGGGGCTCCAATCTGCCCCCATCCAGCTAGCCGCTGGGGGAAGACACGCCCCAAGCCGCGGCCACCCACGGCAACACCTCTCCCTCCCTGCTAAAAGATTTAAAGGGCTTCAGCTGATCGAAGGGGAGCATGTGGCCCACTGACCGGCTGATGGGCCCTTTAAATCTTTTAGCAGGGAGGGAGAGCCACAGCTCTGCTTCCAAAAAGACCCTTTAAAGGGTCTTTTTGCCAGCGTGGTGGGGGCCATGGCATGCACGGGGCTCCTTTCCCAGTGGCGATTTGCCGCTTGGGATTCAGGCCCCCAATGCTGCCACCCCACTTGCTGCGAGCCCCTGCAGGTAGGTCAGCATACTTCTCTCTGATGAGGTTTGTCTGTGTAGGGATTTTTTCCTGTATGAAAGAGCATTCAATCACATCAGCCCTCCCCCCGCAGTCTTCAGTGGCACAACTCACTTCACTCAGACCTGGATAGCCCAGGCTAACCTGATCTCAGAAGCTAAGCAGGGTTGGCCATGGTTAGGATCTGGATAGGAGATCTCCAAGGAAGACCTGGGTTGCTATGCAGAGGCAGGCGAAGGCAAACCACCTCTGAGCATTTCTTGCCTCGAAAACCCTATGGGGTCACTATAAGTAGGCTGCAAGTTGAAGGCACTTTCCACAGCCACCACAATTCAGTTCAGATGCAGGTTTACTAGTTCTTGAGAGTTAGGCCTTGTTCTTTATCAGAACTCTGGTTGCTACCAGGAGCAAACTGTCATACCAAAGTTTCAGTGAGACAAACAAATGTCCAGTTTCGAACTTGAACTAGGTATGCTCCAAATTTCGGCTTTACTATCTGTTGCAGGTAGCAACCCCATCAGTCAGTGCCAGTTCAAAGATGCAGAAAGCACATTTCACACATTTGTCCTGGATTGTGTCACACTGGTGTGCATGTGGGAAGATCCCATATTCCTATCTGCAGAGGGAAATTTAGCACAATCGAGAGGAAGGCTTGATTAAACCCCCCTCCTTGACATCCTTACTTTCCTTGTGCAGGGAGATGTTTTCCCCGTCACAGGCCATTGACTGACAGCTGCGATATTCTGATTCAGTTCAGGAGGAGCTCTACACCACATCAATTTTTAGCAGATTGGAATTGGCGCTCCCTGAATGAGACCTGAGTGTTTTTAATATATATGATACAGCAAAGATCACTCTTGGATGACAATCCTTTGACAGCTTCCCTTCGGTTTCCAACTGAAGGAGTTTCTCTCTGCATATCAATGCCAGCACAAATCAGCACAAATAATTGTTAAGTCATTAGCAAAGACTGTGAACACCAGTTATCCTAATATTAAGCCTTCTGCTGCTCTCCCTGGAATTGTTTGACTTGATTGCGTCCCCGTTACACTGACAATCTGTTTTCTGTTATCAGCAGATAGGCTGACAGCCATTTAAATTCTCATTTAGTGTGTGTGTGGGGGGAACCTCCAAGAACACTTGCAGTTTTGCTCCCAGAAGGATGAGTAACTACAACCATTATTTGCAAAGCAAAGAATGAAAAAGACGGGAGGGGACAGGGCTGAGTCCCCTCAGCCGAAAAGCAGCCCACTGAAGGATTGGCCCATTAGCTTGCTAAAGCGCCTCTGAGAGATTATTTTGTTTTTCTACGTAGGCACAATCCAATCTGCTTTCTCTTGGGTCTCCGCTTCATAGTGAAGGGGGTAAGACCGCACGCTTGGCTTAGTTAAAAAGGCCATGGAGAGTCTAGCCTAGCCTCCCCCGATCTCTTGGTGTTTCATGTTCGTAATTGTCCAGCTGATAACCACATGCCTGTGGATACTGAAGTGTCATAGTGGTGGCTGTCCCCCCCTTCCAATCACTCAGAGAACTCCCCCCCCCACCACATTGTCTCCTGCTTTTTAATATTGGTGCATGTGCAGTGCTGATCTGCACGTGTGCATTGGTGCGCTGCCTCTTGAATTTTTCAGTTTGGCTGCTTTCGTGCCTGCACGATCTTTGGTGAATGAGGCATCTGCCATCTAATAAAGGTTGCCACTCTGGTTTGGGAAAATCCTGGAGAACTGCAGGTGGTGCCTGGGGAGGGCAGATTTTGGGGAGGAGAGAGAGCTCCTCAGGGATGGGATGCCCCAGCGTCTATCCTCCGAGGCTGCCGTGCCCTTCAGGGAAACTGATAATCTGTCACTTGGAGATGAGCTGCAGGAGAACTCCAGGCCCCCTCTGCAGGTTGGTAACCCTATCTGCTCCAGGCGAGGTGAAAGAAGTGAAAGAAAGAAGGTGGGAAGGAACAAAAGGCAGAGGGGGACAGGAAGAGAAATCAAGAAACTCTCACCGCGCACCAGTGCTTTGAATTCCCCTCCCCCACTAAAATGAGCTTTGCAGGATTTTTGCTGTTTTGGTAACCTTTGCTTGAATGGCTCTGATACCCCAGTCTATCCTATCCTGCTTACTTTTCTGTCTTCTTTTGCATTTGAGGGGGGGTCTTCCCCCCCTCCCCCGCACAAACCTTGAATGTTCGAAGGCATGCAGGCACTCCAAGTTAGCCTCGAGGAAGGCGAGCAGGTAAACAGTCAGCTGGTAGGGGGCACTGTCAGTACTCAGTCTTGCCTAGCTGAGCTGACCAGGGCCATGGATGCTCTCCTATGATTTGGAAGAAAAGATGGTTAGAGAAGACCCTTCTCTTCCTCTCCTTCCAGCCACTTAAGGCAGTCAGAAAAGGGTCTACCAGGGTGAAGGGAAAAGAGGGAACTCAAGCTAGCTGCCCAGATGGTTCTTATCCCCCCCCCTTGCCTCTCCTTCATTTCTGAATGTCTTGAGACCCCTGCTGCTTGTAGTATTTATGGCTGCAGGGAGAGACTGCCAAAGAGGCGCATTAAGAAGGTGTGGCTGATTTACACAGCCCAGAATGGCCTTCCTGCCTCTTCAGAATGAAGGTTCGTTTAATTTATCATTTGCTTCTGTTCCAGAATTGCAAGAGAAGAAGGACAGCAGGTACATCCTAGACCAAGCTGATTCCAGGAGACAGACTGAAACAGAAGAGGAGGGTTTTGAATGGACGGAAAGGAAATAAGATCCACTAGTTGGCAAAAAGAGAGCCAGGGTGGTGCAGTGGTTAGAGAGGGACTAGAATCTGGGAGATCCAGGTTTCAGTCCCCAGTCTGAGCTGGTCATACCCTTTCAGCCTAATCTACCCCACAGGGTTGTTGTCAGGGACTCTGAGGGGGGCAGTAGGGTTGCCAGGTCTGGGTTGGAAAATACCTGGAGACCAGGAGAGGGCGGGGTTTGGGGAGGGGCCTCAGCATGGTACAATGCCATAGAGTCCACCTTCCAAAGCAGCCATTTCCTACAGGAGAACTGATCTCTGCCAGCTGGAGGTCAGTTGCAAAAGCGGGAGATCTCCAGGCCCCACCTGGAGGCTGGCAACCCTAGGGTCCATCAGGGCCATTTGGCCCGGGCCTCACATTCTCGAGGGGTCTCAGATTTACACTTTTGATGTTAAATCCCATGTTAAATAAAAATGGGAACATTTATTACAATGTCTTACAATATTCTTTTTCTTATTGTATTAAATGTAAATATTTAAAATATAATACTACTAATTTTGTATCATTGTTTTTGCACTCCTTTGTTTTTTTTAATTTACGGGGGGGGGGGCCCTCAAAAATGGAAGTGGCCTGGGCCTTTCTTGACCTCTGTGAGGGCCTGGGTTTTGTGAGAATAAAATAAAGGAGAAGGGAATAATGTGAGCTGCTTTAGGTCCCCATAAATAAATACTGAATACAGTTTAATCTGTCATGGTCATTAGGTCCCATCCATTCCAGAGGCTGAATAATCATTCTGTTCCCTCAATTGGTACTGGTGTACTCTGCTATTAATTACCAAAGCAGATCCCTTTTTTGCAGCACAGTCTCTGCTTGAACACCCAGAATCACTGCCTGAAAGAACTGAATTGTTTTGTTTTAAAAGAAGTAAGGAACGAGGAGGAATTTTGCTGTGTTCTGGCTTAAACATGCCAATGTGCAGCACAATGATTCAGGAGTGGCAGGAGAAAACTAGCAGGAATAAACATTTTATTCCAATAGGAGAATACTATTGTGATTTTATTAATTAGCTGATTGTCAGGAGAATGTAAACATCATGATATGCATTTGTTTCAGAAACAGCCAGTACTAGCTAGCTCCTGCATGCACCACTGACTATTCAAACTCTCACCTAACACCTATATTCTGCGTTGTTTTATTTTATGTTTTTTAAAAAAATGGATTATAACATTTGCTGTATGTTAATTTTAACTTTTGTGTGTATGTTTCTTTCCATTATTGATGTGCTATTATGTTCATATTTGAAAAGAAGTCCTTTTTGGTCAATTTATGTTCCAATGCTGCTGCAGTAGCAAAAACATGCTCTTGCTTTTGGCACCATTCTTTACCATAACAGCTTCTGACTGTAAATAAATTAGATCAGAAATGACATATTCAAGTGGGTAGCCTGCAGTAGAAGTGCAATATTCGACTCCAATAGTACTTTAAAGACTAACGAGGTTTTCCTTCCTGAACTTGAGACTGCTGAAACTTGAGTTCATTCACAAATTCAGAACAATGAACCCTTAGGGCTAAAAAGTGGCACAGATATCTTATCTCACTACAAATGCTGCCACCTGCTCTAATCAATCTGATTATACTTTGCATTCTGACTCCCTTTTCTGTGACACCCTCCCACTTTCTGACTGAGATAGAAAGACTCTGGGATCTATATTCCTAGTTTTATTTGATGAAGGGAGCTTTGACTCTCGAAAGCTTACACCCTGGAAAGCCTTGGTCTTTAAAGTGCTACTTTAAATCAATGAAATATTTGAGAGCCATAGCATATAAAGAAAATATTCTTAAAGTGTTTCATAGATGGTGCTGGCCACCGGAGAAAATAGCAAAATGTTATGTACATTGCTCAAACAAGTGCTGGCAGTGTAAAGTAAATGTAGGATCGTTTTATCATATGTGGTGGCGATGTGTAAAAATTCAAAGGTTTTGGGAGAAAATACAGAAAATAATTTGGGAAATAATGACTATTTATTTGACGTTAAATCCAGAAACATATTTGTTAAATATAATACCAGAAAATCTCAGTCATGATGAGGTATGATTAGTTGTACTTATAATAACAGCAGCCAGAATACTATTGGCCACATATTGGAAATCTGAAAAAATTCCGACTAGGGATAAAATAAATTTAAAATTGTTGAATTTAGCAGAAGTGGACAAATCGAGCCTGTTGATTCAGGGAAAAGGAGAAGATTGTTTCCAGAAAAAATGGCCGAGACTTTACAAATGGATAGATAAGAATGTTAAAAATCAGACTCAAATGTAAATCATCAAACTATGGATAATATACATATGTAAGAAAGAAAACTAATTAAAAAGTTGATTAAAAAGTTATTTTTTGTCAGAGCAGTTATTTTAATACAGTGTTTAATAATAAACAAACAAACAAACCCCCCACCCCAAGTCCAGGAGAAGCAAGCTGACAGAGCAAATGCCCCCAGTCGTTGCTTGGTCAGGTGATCATCACTATTGATGATCGGGGTGCTTGGTTAAGGTCTGTGGTACTATCCTTGTCTTTACACACATTATCCTGATTCTGACACGGTCTTATTGCAGAGTGCAGGTGAAACACGTGTATGTGGAAGAGGGGCTCAGAGTTAAACCCCCCCCACACAAATACTGGTAGGGCAGGGGTTCCCAACCTGAGGGAACTTCCGGAGTTTTAAGAGGGGATAGTGGGTGCCACCATAAACTGTTTGCCATAGAAAGTGGGACCAGTCACAAAATGGCTGTCTTGGGTGGGGGGGGGATCAGAAAATGTTTGGGAGCTCCAAGCCAAACATCCTCCTATGATGCGGCAGCTGTTTCCCAGTGGGCTCTTCCTGCAGATCCAAAGGCGATACTTCTTAGGATCTCCTGAGGCACCTCCTGCTCCAGTGAGATGGAGAAGAGTCAATATTAGCAATATTGGCTTTGAGGAAGAGGAGTTCTTGGAGAGAAGCAAGTGGATGCCAGAGAACATGTCAACAGAGGGAAGGTTCTCGCAGAGGGATGGTTCCCCAGAGCACTCAAGGAAGCGATGGTCCATCCTCTCTTGAAAAAAAATCTTTGGACCCGGCCGAATTGGCCAACTATCAGCCGGTTTCCAATTTGCCCTATTTGGGCAAACTGATCGAGAGGGCAGTGGCGTCACAGCTACAGGGCTATTGGGATGAGGCTTCTGTCCTTGATCCCTTCCAGTCCGGCTTTTGCTTGGGCCACGGGACGGAGACTGCGCTGGTTGCTCTGACTGACGATCTCCGTAGGCATCTGGATTGAGGTGGCATGGCGGCACTGGTGTTGTTAGATCTGTTGGCTGCATTTGATACGGTCGACCACCAGTTGCTGGCCCACCGCCTCACTGAAGTGGGGATTCAGGGGCTTGCTCTTCAATGGTTCACCTCGTTTCTCCTAGGTCGGGGACAGAAAGTGGCGACTGGGGACCAGCAGTCCCGAAGGCACCCCCTTGAGTGCGGGGTGCCCCAGGGAGCTGTGTTGTCCCCTATGTTGTTCAACATCTATATGCGCCCCCTTGCCCAGATTGCCCGGAGGTGTGGGCTTGGGTGTCATCAATATGCGGGTGATACCCAGTTCTATCTGATGTTGGACAGCCAGTCGGACTCGGGTCCCGATGACCTTTATTGGGCATTACAAGCTGTGGCTGGTTGGCTCAGACTAAGTCAGTTGAAATTAAACCTGGCAAAGACGGAGGTCCTGGGCCTGAGTTGGACCGGTTTGGGGTTGGGGCTCCCTCTCCCAGCCTTTGATGGGGTGCCTTTGGTGCCTGCGCGGGAGGTTAGGAGCTTGGGTGTGCTCCTGGACACATCGTTAACAATGGAGGTCCAGGTGGCAGCCACTGCCAAGTTGGCCTTTTACCACCTGCGGCTGGCTCGGCAGTTGGTCCCCTACCTTGACCATGAGGACCTGGCCACTGTGATCCATGCGACGGTCACCTCGAGGTTAGACTACTGTAATGCTCTCTACTTGGGGCTGCCTCTGTCACAAATCTGGAAGCTGCATCTAGTGCAGAATGCTGCAGCCAGGCTGTTGATGGGCCTCTCTAGGCGAGACCACATCCGGCCTGTGCTGCAAGCGCTGCACTGGCTGCTGATAGCATACCGGATTTGCTTCAAAGTGCTGGTTCTTACCTTTAAAGCCCTGAATGGCCAGGGTCCGGCTTACCTGAGGGACCGCCTCTCCCCATATGTTACCCCCAGAGCACCACAATCGGGGAGTCTCCACCTCCTGGAAGTCCCAGGCCCCCGAGATGTTAAGTTTGCCCCTACTAGGGCCAGGGCGTTTTTGGTGGCGGCTCCTACCTGGTGGAACGAGCTCCCGGAGGAGATCCGGGCCCTGCAGGACCTTGTGCAGTTCCATAGGGCCTGCAAGATGGAGCTCTTCTGCCAGGCTTTTGAGTAGGAGCCGTCACCGCCACTATTCCACCATCGTGGTACTGTTCCATCATCTACCCCTATTATGGGGGGTATGCATCGCCTGGCGGAAGTGGGTAGAACATAATCGCTGGATTCCTTGCTACGTAATACAGCTGGCCGTCGAAGTGGGATTACTGTTCCCATCTTGGGGATTTATGTATAGGATAATATCAGAGCACCTTAAATATTGTTTACGGGATTTTATTGTGATTGCTCATATGCTATGTTGTTTTTATTTGTTTGAATCTTGGCACTGTGTGCCTCCTGTTAGCCGCCCTGAGCCTTCGGGGTCGGGCGGGATATAAATTCAAAATAAATAAATAAAATAAATAAAACAGGCACCATAGCTCCCACAGGTATCACACTGGAAACCATTGTTTTAGGGTATGAGATATAATTAATTTATTGTATTCACATGAGGTAAGTTTTCAATAATGACATGCATGTTCTGGATATGCAGTTCTCAAACATGCAACAATATACAACAGATTAATTTATTTTCCACATAACATGTTTCTGACAGCCCAAGTCCTAGTCTTGCTATATAGTAGCAGTAGCAGGACTTCGGCAGCAGTGCATTCAGCCAACTTGGTAGGCCTGGATATGAAAGAAAGAACACTTGTCACCTTTCTTTCTTTCTTTCTTTCTTTCTTTCTTTCTTTCTTTCTTTCTTTCTTTCTTTCTTTCTTTCTTTCTTTCTTTCTTTCTTTCTTTCTTTCTTGGGATTTCTACCCTGCCCTCCCCCACAAGCAGGCTGAGGGTGGGTCATAACAGGTAGATAAAACAGCTAAAATTAACGCACAATACATAAAATGTAAAATCTGTAAACCCACTGGTATGACATATGATGGCGAGCTAAAATGAACAAGGCTCTCTGGTGTAAGCTGGAAGTATGCTTAAGGGCCAGCACATTGGGGAAGTGGGCGAAGTGTTCACCACTGGAGCAACTTAATAAAGTGCACAATGCAAGACAGGCTAAAGCAGATTAGGGCAGAGCAGGCTGATGTAGTTTGACACCCATGGCCTCAACCAAAGGCCTGGTGGAACAACTCCACCTTACGGGCACTGCAGAACTGTAACACGTCCCGCAGGGCCCTGATCTTGCTAGGGAAAGTATTCCATCAAGCCAAAGCCAGAGCCGAAAAGGCTCTGGCCCTGGTTGAGGCCAAACAAATATCTTTTGGGCCAGGGATTACCAGAGGATGTTGTTCAGCCAAGTGTAAAGCTCTTTGTGGGACATACTGGGAGAGATGGTCCAGCCATGATATCACAGCCAGGTCCTCAAAGGGATCCAGAGAAAGGAAGCTCAGAATCACAAAGTGGGACAGAAATATCTACACGTGTGTCTTTCTCAGTTTTATCCCACCTTTCCTCCAAATTACTCAGGCTGACATATATAGTTTTCTTGCTTTTACTGTGTCCCACAACAATCCTGAGTGATCGGTTGAGAAAGAGTCTAGCTCAAAGTAAACCAGTGAGCTTCATGGCTGAGTGAGGATCTGAACTCGGGTCTTCCTGCTATATTATGTTAGCTGTTATGTAGGGAACAAGGCTTTTCTAGCTAGGACTGCACATATTCATACCAAAAAAAAGTATGGAAATGGGATTTATGATCTCATGGTTGACTATGCTGTTCCATCCTTGTGTATAGTTCAGTCCGCCTTGCTTAGGGTTGCCAGCTCCGGGTTGGAAAATACCTGGATATTTTGGGGGTGGAGCCTGAGGAGGGAAGGATTTGGGGAGGGGAGAGACTTCAATGGGGTATAATGCCATAGAGTCCACCTTCCAAAATGGCCATTTTCTCCAGGTGAACTGATCTCTATTAACTGGAGAGCAATTGTAATAGCAGGAGTAGGGTTGCCAAGTTAAAAAAACTCACCGGCGGGGGAGCCTCGTCGGGCTCCGGAAGCCGCCCTCGGCTGCGCGCATGCGCATAGTGCGTGCACACCGCCAGTGCGTCACCAGAAGTGACGCACAACGTCGACCATGTTGGGGGCATGACCCGGATCGTTGGAGGGAAAACCATAGAGTTTTCCCTCCGACGATCCAGGCCATGCTCCCAACGTGGTCCCTGCGCTTCAGGGGGCGGAGTTCCCCCCG
>NW_015161462.1:348043-362547 GCF_001447785.1 Gekko japonicus | reverse complement strand
GGAAGACAGTGACATCAAACTTCATGGCGGAATAGGGATTTGAACTAGGTCTTCCTGCTCCTTTATACTCTAATAACAACTAAACTAAACTGGGTTTCACAACTGGCTTATTTTGTGGTGTGAGCACGTGGGATCCACAATGGTGATACAACAGAATAGATTTTCCAACAGAATTTTCCAACTTAATTTTCTCAAGTGACAATCAAAATACCAGACTTTCAGGTTAGCATGCTTTCTGTAAACAAGTAATTGAGTTGTCTAGATGACTGTCCCCAGTCAAGTCATCTGGAACTGGGTTTTGATTAGATAGGATATATAGGATTTCTGGGTGGATGGTGGGGAAAGACAAGTTCATCCTTACAAGGCACAAATGAAGGCTTATGGTATCATACAATAGGCTACATGTCGGTTTTGCTGAACCAGAAGTGACTTGGAATCTAAGCATATTTGCCTTTTTAGCATACATATTTGGGTTTTTTCTTGTGTCAACAAAACTATCCACATTGAAGCAGAATGCTATTTTTAATGTCAATTTCTATAGCATGCAGAGGTTCCAGATGCCAAGTATTAGCCAGTACAGGAATAGGAAACAGAAAGAAACTGTGAATGATTTGTAAGTTTTCCTTTACTTGTGTTCCCATAGAAGCAAATGCATATACTGTACTACTTTCCAATGAAAATCAAAGGGTTTTTTCTTTGGTTTTTTTTTTAAATATAGGGCAAAGCTCTATAGATGCCTCCCTGAAGCATAGACTGCCATACTATCAACAACCATCCAGTCCCCTCATGTCTAAACCATCTTGGAGCACTGATACGGAAATCCCCGGGGATGCAGTAACACAACAGTATTAAACAAAATATGTGTCGTTAGGATGGATGGAGGACAACATTTGTGCATTTAATGACTTCTCGCTTGGGGGGTGCCCCAAACATGTGACTCCTGGAAACTGAGGGCCAAACTACATGTTACGTATGGGAAGAGGCAGCCTCACCTACCCGCTCCACACTAGTGGAGAAAGCCACTGGACCGGAAGAGATCTGCCCCAGGACATTGGAGGTGGAACGCCAACATCCGAGGCCGCCGGAAGGAGCCAGATAGCAACAACAAGCCCTGCTGCCAGGTGCTGGAAGGAAGTCACTCCCCTCTATAATTGTGGCCCTAGTTAGGAACCAAATTGTGTGTAAACCGCTCAGAGACCCTTCGGGGTTCAAGCGGTATATAAATTGAAGGATAAATACAATAATTCACCAACAGAAAATGGCTGACGAAGGGAGCTTTGACTCTCGAATGCTTATGCCCTAGCAATCTTGTTGGTCCTTAAGATGCTACTGGACTTGAATCTAGCAGAAAATATCCCATGGAGGTGTTGTTAGCTAACAACGTAGGTACCTGTCTTTTCCCTCTACCAAAGTGAAAAATAGCTGGAGAAATGGGCAATGATTACCACCTTGGGGGACCCTATTTGGATAGAAAGGCGGCGTATAAATGTTTTAAATAAATAAGTAAAATGGCATGGGAGGGAGGACCCTCCACCAGAAACACCATGGCCTGCATCTAAAATGCCCCGCCCCTTCAGAAACTGCTTTTAAATGAAAATATCAGAAAATCCAATCATGCATCTTCCACATAACTTGTAGTTTCCCTGGTAGGTTGCTGGAACTTACAGGTGTGTCGCTCGACTTATAAGTGTGTCACTTGACCGCAGTCTAAAGAACCAAGGGACAGTAGTGAAAAAGATATGTGAAAGTTTGCTTTGGTCTTGAGCAGAGGAGAAAGTGAAACAGGTGCTTGCTTGGAAATTGAAATTGCTTGGAAAATGGAATTGAATTCTGGGAAGATATGGAGAAACCATCTTGGTGTTTGGAATGCTCACATAATACTGGACTACCTTCTATCACTTTTAAAGAGAATCAGCTTCCTTGTCTCACGCTTATCCTAGATAAATATTCACAGGGGCCAAAACCTATTGGCTTCACGAACATATGCAGAGATATAGATATGTATACTATATTCTCCTTTACAGATGCCATTTGCCAGCTGAAAGTGAGCAAACCCTCTCGATGGAGTGGCAGAGGAGAGGAAATTAGAAGAAACAGTGGTATGCAATGCTGCTGTATCACTTTCAGATAGAACCTGGAAGTGACATTGCATAACACACAAAGTTCTAGGAATTACTCAGATCTCTGTTGTTTTTAACATAGAGATCATGGGGGATCCTTGAGTGCCATGCATTGCAGTGATGTACCTTCCTTGTTCCTAGCCAGAAATGGCATTTCTATGGAACACCATTTTGCAAGTCTCCACCCCCTCAAATGCTCCTGCTATTCTGTAGGGGTGTGGTAGCAACCCTGTCGTCCTCTGTCTTATTAGAGCCAAATTACAGATTACGTTGTGTTCCATGATCAAGATTCTTGATAGGAGTCACCCCCCTGGTCACTCTAGGTTGGGGTGCAAAGCTGGGGAGCCAAGGAACAGCCCTAAGGGAGACTACAAATTAGCTATCGAGAGGAGGAAAAGGCAGGACTTGGGCTCGAGTGTAATGTTCCCTTTCACTTGTAAATCAGGGGTAAGGTACTCATGCAGGTTCCTGTCATTAAGTTTATACAGCAAAAATGGGTGTTTTCAAAACAACATTCATAGGATGAGGAGGAGGAGATTAGTTTTATACCTTGCACTTCACTACCAGAAGAAGCCTCAGAGCAGTTTACAATCTCCTTTCTCTTCCCCTCCCCTCCCCACAACAGACACCCTGTGAGGTAGGTGGGGCTGAGAAAGCTCTTTCGATGACTGCTTGTGAGAGAAAAGCTCTGAGAGCACCATGACTGACCCAAGGTCACACCAGCAGCTGCATGTGGACGAGTGGGGAATCAAACCCAGTTCTCCTAAATTAGAGTCCGCACTCCTAACCACTACACAAAACTGGCTCTCAAGAAAACAGGGATGGGAGCAACTGGTTTCAGAACAGGGGAGCTGATGCAGTCTACACTCCAGAATTAACTAAGCAGGGACTCCACCCCATGAGACTAAACCAACACAGATAAAATCAGGTGAGTAGCCATGTTGGTCTGAAGCAGAAGAACAAAGTTTGAGTCCAGTGGCACCTTTAAGACCAACAAAATTTTGTTCAATGGATGAGCTTTCATGTGCATGCACACTTCCTCAAATACAATTAAATAGAATTCACCAGTCCATACATATAGGCAGAGGGTGGGCAGTAAATTATCATGCAACATAATGAAGATATTTATCAGATTCAGGAATAACAAACTTAGTTTATATGTTTATAATCTCTATATAATAATCCTCTTAGCGTATTGGCCATTTCCAGCTCTTCCATTGGCTGTGCTATGTGCTCCATCAGCCATTGGCCCGTCAGCCACCACTCAGGAGTATTCACGTGCCATTGGCTGGGTGCTGGATCTGCTCCTCTTCCCCATCCACTCCTACTTCAGCCACTGTTCCATGTCAGAATAACTGGCAAATGGCTCTCTCTCCTGACAAAGACACTTTTCCTACTTAGTTCCTCTATGGGACTAACATTTCCCTCAGTGGCTGTTGGTAGGCTTGGCTCCTCTGTGGGACTAACATTTCCCTCAGTTGCTGTTGGTAGGCAACCAAGCTTTCCAGGCCTTTGTGAGGAACTCATTGGGGCCAGTCCTGACTAGGGTTGCTAGCTCCAGGTTGGGAAAATCCTGGATATTCTATGTCTAAGGAAGCCAGTCTAAGGAAGCTAGAGTTTGAGGAGGGGAGAGGCCTCAGTTGAACAGAATCCCCCAAAACATTTATTTTCTCCAGGGGGGGGGGAGAGATCTGTTGTCTCCCCCGCCCACGTCCAGCTTGGCCACTTTCCTGTCAGAATAAACCAAGCTTAGTTCTGTCAGTAAAACAGGGTTGTTGTGCAAGTCAAAAGGGGAAGTATGGCAGTTGTTGTACAAGTCAAAAGGGGAAGAGGAGAATGATGTAAGCTGCTTTGGTCCCCATTGCAGAGAAAAACTATACTTTTCCTCCTGGGGAACCATTGTTGCCAATCACCAGGTGAGGGCTGGAGATCACTCAGAATTACAACTGCTCTCCAGATGGCAGAGATCAGTTCCCCTGGAGAAAATGGTGGACTCTGTGTCCTTATACTCTGCTGAGATGGCTCCCCTATGACAGCCAATGTGACATAGCAGTCAAGGCTTCAGAGCATGATAGAGGCTGCAGGTGTGTGGGGGAGACGGAAAGCTGAAGAGTGAGGGGCAGATAATCACAGGTTGATGCTTGGCTGGGAAGGAGATAGGGTTGCCAACTCCAGGTTGGGAAATTCATGGAGACTTGAAGGGTGGAGCCTGGAGATGGTGGAGTTTGAGGAGAGGTGGGACCTCAGACGCATACAATACCATGGACTCCACCCTCCAAACCACCCATTCTCTCCTGGGGAACCATTGTTGCCAATCTCCATGTGTGGGCTGGAGATCACTCAGAATTACAACTGCTTTCCAGGAGGGAGGGGAAGGAGATGGAAAGCTAAAATCAGAGGGGAAAATAATGGCAGGCTGATGATTGGCTGGGAAGGAGATAGGGTTGCCAACTCCAGGTTGGTAAATTCCTGGAGATTTGAGGGATGGAGTCTGAAGAGGGTGGGGTTTGAGGAAGGGTGAAACCTCAGACAGGTACAATGCCATAGACTCCACCCTCCAAACCAGCCATTCTCTCCTGGGGAACTATTGTTGCCAATCTCCAGGTGAGGGGTGGAGATCACTCAGACTTACAATTGCTCTTCAGGTAGCAGAGATCAGTTCCTCTGGAGAAAATGGTGGACTCTGTGCCCAAGTGCCCAAGGCCAGGGCACTCTCCCAGAGCCTCTTTCTAGAGCTCGTATTTATTTCCACAATGGTCCTTATTCCTTGTTTAATATAATGATGATGTTTTAACTGATGCAAAGACGAAACAAGAATAACAAGCTAAGTCTACATGGTCACCATTTGTTTGGATTGAATTCCGGGTGGGGTAACACAGAGAAGCAAATAAATATGTCAAAATTGGAGAGTGATGCATCCTTCTTAACTGTGAAGTGCTAAGAGTGATTAACTGAGACCCTGTTGTTATGCTCCATTCATATTAATTTGGACCATAACAGAGCCTCAGTTAGTCACTCTTAGCACTTCACAGTTAAGAAGGATATACCATTCTCCAATTTTCATATATTTATTTGCTTCTCTGTGTCCCCCCTCCCTGGAAGTGAATCCAAAAAAATGGTGACCATGTAGACTTAGCTTGTTATTCTTGTTTCATCTTTGCATCAATCCGGCCCCACAGGAGGCAGCCAACGGCATGCCTCCTGGGGGGCACCTTTGCCTCCTTGTGAGGAGAAATGGAGGAAGGGCTGCGGTGCAGCCTCAACTCCAAAAGGGGGAGCGGAGCCAGTGCTGTTATTAAAAGCTGGCTCCGCTCTACCCCTGGCAGTTGCTCGCCTCATGCTCGGCCCACCCACCTGCCCGCCCTGTATGTAGTGTAAGCACAGGTTGGTTGCCCCGTTTAATGGGGAGCCGGGTAGGAATTTTTTGTCCCCTTCTCTGATTCGCTATTGAGAAGGGGTCTTTTTTGCCTAACCTGCACTGCTACCAGTGGATTGAGGAATTGGTTTGGGATGGTGCCTTGGGTTAGTTTGTCACTTTATTAGGGCAGAATTAGGCTACGTAAGCGGCAATGGATGAGATGGTTAGAAAGTGTCATAGATGCAACGAACATGAAATTGAGCAAACTTCAGAGGACGGTGGAAGACAGGAAGGCCTGGTGTGATCTGGTCCATGGGGTCGCAAATAGTTGGGCTCGACTGTGCGACTGAAAAACAAAGCACCAATCAATAACCCCTGGGGGGTAGAGGGATCTGCGGGATCAACCCTGCAGCCTTGCAGCCAGGGATGAGGCTTGCAGACTGCCTATGGGGATGGCCACGACAGAGACTGGCTGTGCGGTGGGGTTTGAGGACTCCAGAAGGCGCATCCCAATCATTGGCTTTGCTGGGATTGCAAGTGACTTACAGTTGGCTCCAACCCGGGGCCTTGGTGTCTTGCCTTTTATACAGTTAAGGATGGGGTCAAAGCGACACCAGGCCTTGACCGAGCTGCTGTTTCATGTTTGCCCTTGCCGTTACTTCAATATGTTAATACAGTGGCCTTATTTCATCCAACCTTGTTGTCTGACTCTTTCTTCTGTCTGAAGGGGCAATTAAAACATCTTTATTATGTTAAATGGTAACCATATAAACTACGCTTGTTATTCCTGAATCTGATAAATATCTTCATCATGTTGCATGATAATTTACTGCCCACCCTCTATCTATATGTATGAATTGGTGAATTTCATTTAATTGTATCTGAGGAAGTGTGTGTGCACACAAAAGCTCATCCATTGAACAAAACTTTGTTGGTCTTAAACGTGCCACTGGACTCGAACTCTGTTGTACAGATAAGATCCTCTGTCAAACCCATGCTCAATTAAACTGGGCTTTGGAGAAAGAAAAACAAACAAGGACCCAGCAGCTCTAGAGAATTTGACAAGACAAAAAGTTGCTGTACAAGTTCAGATTCTTATGCATAACAATAATGATTTAATACATGTTCTTTTGTTTCAATAGCTGAACATCCGGAGACCGAAGTCCCAGCACGAACAAGACGAACTTGCTCGAGATTTTAACTGTCCGTTTCGACCAAAGTCTTTGTCACATCTCAGTTTGTAGTCATTTCTTCTGTTCACAAAGTCCAACAATAAGAATATCAATTCATAAGTGGCTAGATATAGCTCTTATCTGATACTAAGTCTTTCCGGATAAGACTTAGTATACTGTGGCTTGGTGTACTGTGGCCATTTCCCTATGTACTGATACTGTGACTTGGTGTACTGTGACCATTTCCCTACGTACTGATGCATCCATTTAAAGGAACAGAGTTGTTTGTTTATAAATACACCTTAGAGAACATTTTCTGAAGATATCACCACAAAATGGTGCTACAGGGCACCCTGTGAAGTCATAGCTTAAAAAACTACTGTCTGTAGTCAGTTAAAGCAGAACTGCTGACAAAACAAAGCATTTCCCAGTGGAGTTGTCTGCCTCAGAACAAATCAATTATTTACTTTACACCATGCCAATGGATAAATACCCGGGTTGGTAACAAGCTTATGAGTCTTGGCAGATGTCTTTTGTAATTACTTGATTTTATAAACTACCTGCTACTAGATGCAGACACTAGATGCAGTAGATATGGAGCACCCCATTGTTGTTGGGTTTTTCCTCTTTATAACAAGCACATATTTACTGTATGTAAATTGGATTTTCAGGCTTTTTTTTGGGGGGGTAAATTGTTTACCACAGAAATAAGGGCCGATCAAGTCCCATCACTCTACAGATGCTAGTTTATTAAACTCTAATGTCAGAAACTGTCGGGACAGAATGAAATGCTCACTTTTATGAGTTTATCTTATGTCATGCGGTTAAAGAAAAATGCACAACGGTGTAAATATTCATTGTATAGCTTAATTGGCTTGATATACTGTAGCAGCATGCATGTCGTCAGATGCTTGTTATGTAGGTCTTCGTGTTGTTTTCAAAGTCTTTATTATAATGACAGCAAAGTCTTGTTCATTAAAGTTTCACAATCCATTTTCATTAGGATGAAGCTGATGCTGTAAATGAACAGTTGCTCAGAAAAATCAAACCCTTGCAGCTATCACAGGGGAGGTACAAAGTCTGTATTAATTATCAGGAATATGGTGTCGATCGAAGATGTTAATTGCCCTGATGGTTAGTTATTTTGGGAATTGCCATGCATTTCATGCAGGGATAATAAAAATGAATTTTTAAACAAAGAGATCTTAAAATAATATCTAATCTGTGGAGAATACTGACATCAAAGCCGTATCTCAAAGCTTTGAATTTTATCTTTGTGGTCCAAAGTGTTAAAGATGAACCAAGCGGTATTTCAGTTGGTTCAAGTTTTTTGAGACAAAAACAAAACAAGAGTTAATTAACTGTTATTACAAACCTTTTCAACTTTAATTTGACTTTCAAATATTAGCATTTATCTCTGAACTATGCTTCTGGGTTTGACAAATTAACTTTCACAGAACAAGTCTAATTAGGCTTCATTGTGCTTTTATGTCACTTTGCACAGTTCCAGACAATGAATGGATTAACTTATTAAAAGTCAGATGATTAAAAGATTTTGTTGAATACTAAAAAGGTTGATAATGTCAAAAAAAGAAAGCTTCTTACTAGCCAGATGTGGGAAAGATGCATCTTGCTTAGCATCTCTGTGTGCATCCTTTGGCAGAAAACAGCTGGCATACAACCCCCCAGTTTATTATGGTCTTGATTCCCGAAGGCTGTTCAACTCTCCTGAAACCATAGAAAGTACGGGATGTATGTTTATTACCTAAGCCTAATATATTGAAAATGAGAAGGAAAATGCAATAGCTACAGGTGTGAACCACCTGGGTAGGTGATAGATGACTGAAAAGGTAGAATCATTCTGTAATAACATTATGATCTTGCTGTGAATTTACACCAGGGCTGTATTTTTAAGGCTGCTTGTCACTATTAGGAGTCATGTATTCAATTTTTCTTTCATGAACAAAGTAATAGAAATGGAACATTATATGAGATGATGCTGATGAAAAGTTACAGGCCACATTCAAAGTTAAACTATTGGACCTATGCAGATATAATGCTTAGCTGTGGCTTGTTTTCCTTTACAGTTACGTCTGAATAACTGAACTAAGACGAATGATTGGCCATAAATTATGGTATGAAATGGGTTTGCAAACTATGGTTTGTGTCAATTGACATTAAGTGTTACATTGCCACCCAGCACACCATGTTTAAGCAGTTTTTCTACCTGTTCATGGCTAAATCAGGACTTCTTGTACATTTGAGACCTTCCTTAATCAGCGTGAAAGCATGAAACTGTACCAGACATTGCTCAGTATAAGAGAGACTTTTTATTTAAAGTATTGACCAGTCTTTGTTTTCATTGGTTACAAAAAGTCCCACTCTCTTTCAACAGCTTCAGGGAGATGACCCTTTATGGGATATGTTTTCAAAACACTGTGTCTGTATGTGGGGCAGGCTGTACTCCATTCTGAAATTCCTGCCTGATTTGGCATAAGAGTTGTTCCACTGTTATGTGTGGTCCAGGCCTCCACCTTAGGGTTGCCAAGTCATACCTTGTCCTGAAGCAGGGGACTCCTGGGTCGATCCTGGAGTGTGCATCCACATCACCAGGAAGTGACGCGACCACGCCGGGCATGCTGGGGGCGGGGCCACGGCCATCCAAGGGAAAACCATACAGTTTTCCCTCGGATGACTGTGGCCCCGCCCCCAGCATGCCCAGCGTGGTCACGTTACTTCCTGGTGACATGCACGTCGGGGTGGAGTTCCCCCCAGGGCCCGATCCAGCAGCGGCGGGGAACGGGCCTCTGGGGCGGGGGGTTCCCCACCCCCCGGGGGATTTGGCAAGCCTACTCCACCTCCCATCTGCTTTCATAGTAGGATTATTTTACTCACACTGCCCTTCAGTAATCTAGTGGGCTGCCTGTTTGGAATGGGTGGAACTTGTTGCCCATCTTCTGTAGTGTTACTCTTAGAATGAAATGTTATAATTTTAAGGGCTTCTGACTCAAATCAATCTAACGTGTGCTAAATCACACACAGACATAGCTGGATGTGTGCTAAATCCATGTATTAAAATAGCATGTGGCTTAGAAAGCTAAAGATGTAGTAAACGGGTAAGCCATAGCAGCTTCATAGTTCGTCATTCACATGGCATTCCATACTGTCCTGCATCTTTTTTTTGGTCTTTTTTTTGGGTAAGGTCATTAAATCACTGCAGACCACCTAGTCAAAGGGGTTAAGGAGGCTTAATGCACATTCATGATAATGTAAAATTCATTAGAAATGAATTGTGTGATACTTACCTCTTAAATTATACTAAAAACAATTATGACCGTGTGTGTGAAGGCAAATTATATACCAGGAATAAATGAATCCTGGAGTGGTAACACTTGTTCAAAATGTTAACGTATCAGGGTTTATTTTAATACATAAGTATTAATGTGTGGTTTATGTCCTTCCTACTCCCTTGTTAACTTCAGTTTTTTTACATTATAAGGTAAATTACTTTAATGACTCCAATGTTCAGCAGATCATTCATGCATTCATTCTGTTATCTTCAGCAGATTTCTATTGGTGTTTCCCAAATCACAAAGCATTATTATATTGTACAGGCTATTTCATGGTACATAGAATGTGTAAAGCTATTTCTATGTTCTGAAGGCCTTTAAATAAAATTTTCATAAAAATCCTGTCATTACAGCACATTATTTATGTGTGTATAAATTGAAGAGAGAAAGGACATTGCTGAGAACATCTGTATTTCAACCATCCACACACTGAAGTCCTGTCTTAATACCTGATTCACTCAGGCTGTGATCAGGTAAGCTATTTGACCTGGTGTTGTTGCTGTTCTGGATTTAAAATGCATGATCAGACAGCAACATCTGTCTCCTGTCAACATCTCATTGGCACCCCATTCTCACCAGTCTTCAAATTGGAGTTATTTGACACTGGGGAAAGTCCAGTCCTTCTCAGTGTCAGTGGTCTCACTTCTGTATCTCTGGAAGTCTGATCACTCCATCATGCTATCAAGCTGTTTGGGAAGTTTGAACACTCCCTTCTGGTTTGGGCTTTTTTTAAAGGCAGTTAGCGAGGTGCACATAACTGCATATTCATACCATGGCTATAAAGCGCTGCATGTGCATTTATTTTTACAGACTTTTACAGCTCTCTCCCCTCTCTCAAAACTATGGTTTCTTTTAAAAACTTCCAAGGCACAGTTTCAAAAACTCTTCCCCCACACTGCACTACATATCCCAGGCCAAAGTTCCCTTTCAGCTGTGGAAACTTGTGAGCAAAAATTCTACTTTGTGAGCTGCTGGCATTAAAGTTGTGAGCAAGCTATTTGGCTACTGTATAAATTAGTTTGCTCTGGAGCGACCCTTCCTGAGCTAAGACAAAAATGTGTGAGCCAGAGGCTAAAAAACTGTGAGCTAACTCACACTAACTCAGCTTAGAGGGAACACTGCCAGCAGCCTCCTCCAGCAATCCCATTGGCCACCAGCTGCCACCATCCTGCCAGAAGTTTGAAGCTCTGCTTTGAATATGTGCTTAAGTGCATGCTAAAAAAACAAACAATTTTTAAAAAGCTGCCCAACTGCCCCACTCCATGGCTGCCATGTCTGATCGACCAACCATAGGGTGAGCACATGGTGAAGTGGGTTAAGGGTAAGGTATCTGATCAAAACTCTCTGTTACAAAGAAACCCCTGGATTAATTAGAGGCGGGGCAAGACCATGCTAATCCTGTCATCTGACCGCAGCACTACCCCACTTTGCATGGCAACATGTATGCTTCTGAGTTAAAAATGGTGAATCTTTGCATAGGATAGAGAACTAGCCTATATATGATGGTGGCAAATATGTAAGTTCAGGACTAGTGTCAAAATACCCTGATGTGTGGCAGCTGCCAGGGAACAGGGCTTCTAGCAGGGCTCACTGGCACTGACCACACACATCTCCTACTTCCCACACACCCTTCCCCCAGTTTGGTGTAGTGGGGTTAAGTGCAGGTGGTGAGAGGGCTTTTGAAGGGGTGTGGGAAGGATGCACAGGCATGTGGGTCAGTGAGTGGGAAGGGAGGCATGAGAGGGGGGCCTGCTGGTAGGTAGAGAAGAGGAGTGCCCTGGGCACTCTCCACCCAGCCCCCCACCAAATTTGGAACCACCCCTGTATGACTGGACCACCTGCTGAATTTTAACTTTAATTTGTAGCTGTGCATGGCTGGACCCAATTTAGAGTGGAGCAATGAAACTGGGAGCAAAAGACCCAATGATATTTTGGTGACCCAAATCATTGAGTCATATCATTTAATATTATTTATCCTATTTATCCCCTGTTTTTCTCCCCAGTGGGGACCCAAAGTGGCAATATTATTCTCCTCTCTTTCATTTCCCCCTCACAACAAAAACCCTGTGAGTTAGTTTAGACTGATGGAGTGTGGACTGGCCCAAGGTCACCCACTGAACTTTTGTGGCCAAGTGGAAATTTTAAATTGACTCTCCCAGATCCTAGCTCAGCACTGTAACCACTACACCATGCTGGCTCTAATCACATCCAGGGTTGTTACTGGCCTGCAGGTGAAACTATAGAGGTACCATAGTCTATACCTGTATATCCCCTTCTTCACTCTTCAAGAAGTATTCAGATTACAAAGACATTACCACATCTGCCCTGGACCACAACCATGTGTTGGTCCAATTTAAAGTTAAAATGGTGAGGGATGCATTTACAGATTTTATTTATATTTATTTATTTGATTTATACCCCACCCTCCCCGCCAGAGCAGGCTTGGGGCGGCTTACATAAAATGCAGTAGCTAAAACAATATA
The DNA here is from genome assembly GCF_001447785.1 of Gekko japonicus. Taxonomy (NCBI): domain Eukaryota; kingdom Metazoa; phylum Chordata; class Lepidosauria; order Squamata; family Gekkonidae; genus Gekko; species Gekko japonicus. Next base: position 350,064 of record NW_015161462.1, on the reverse strand, counting down.
AATAAAAGCTTAAAAACACAACGTAAGGTTCTAGTGAACAATTTAAGCAGCGATGGCGGAAGTAGGGTAGCATCAACATACTAGTAAATGCAGTCAGTAATTGATTTTAAAGTCGATGAAGCTCAGGCTGTTGGTGGTGGTACTGGGCACAGGGCCTTGGTGTGTTGCGTGCGGCTCCTTAACTAAAGGCCTGGTGGAAGAGCTCTGTCTTACAGGCCCTGCAGAACTGTAAAAGGTACCGCAGGGCCCTGAGATCTTCCAGGAGCTCGTTCCACCAGTGCGGAGTCGCTACTGAAAAGGCCCTGGCCAAAGTAGTGGCGAGCCTGGCATCCTTGGGGCCCGGTGGGGCCAGTCGGTTCTGGGACCCCGACCTCAGTGCTCTTTGGGGTATATATGGGGAAAGGCGGTCCCGCAGGTATGTCGGACCCTCGGTATGCTATAGGCAGCCAGTGCAGTGCTTTTAGCGCAGGCTGAATGTGCTCCCACATGGGGAGACCCAACAACAGTCTTGCTGCTGCATTCTGCACCAGGTGTAACTTCCAGATTTGAGACAGGGGCAGCCCCATGTAGAGAGTGTTACAGTAATTTAGTCTTGAGGTGATCAGCACATAGATCACTGTCGTCAAGTTGTTGCATTTGAGGAAGGGAGCCAACTGCTTGATCAGCCAGAGGTGATAAAGGCTGACTTGGCAGTGGCTGCTACTTGGGCCTCCATTGTTAAGGAGGGGTCCAAGAGCACTCCCAGGCTCCTAACCTCCGGCACTGGCACCAACGGCACCCCATCAAAGGTCGGGAGTGGGATCCCTGCCCTCAGACCATCCCGGCTCAGGCACAGGACCTCCGTCTTCATCGGATTCAGTTTCAGCTGGCTCAGTTTAAGCCAACCAGCCATGGCTTGTAATGCCCGGTCTAGATCTTCCAATTTAGAGTTGGACTGGCTGCCCAACAACAGATAGAGCTGGGTGTCATCCATATATTGGTGACAACCCAGCCCATGCCTCTGGACAATCTGGACAATGGGGCACATATAGTTGTTGAATAGCATCGGGGAGAGCACTGCTCATTGAAGCACACTGCAAACAAGTGGGTGCCTTCGGGACATCTGCTCCCCTAGCGCCACACTTTGTCCCTGAGCATGAAGAAATGAGGAAAGCCACTGCAAGGCAGACCTCTGAATCCCATCATTGGAGAGGTAGTGAATCAGTAGTTGGTGGCTGACCATGTCAAATGCTGCTGACAAGTCTAACAACAGCAACAGTGCCGAGCAACCCTGATCAAGACGCCTCCAAAGGTCATCCATGAGGGTGACCAGTGCCATCTCCGTCCTGTGGTCTGGTTGGAAGCTGGACTGGACTGGATCTAATATGGAAGTATCATCCAAAAAAACCCTGCAACTGAATTGCCACTGCCCTCTCAATTAATTTGTCCAAATAGGGCAAATTGGAAACCGGCCAGTAGTTGGCCAATTTGGCTGGATCCAAGGATAGTTTGTTTAAAGAGGGGGCATACCACAGCTTCCTTGAGTGCCCCAGGGAACAGTCCTTCAGAGAGGGACTTATTGATGATGTCCCCTAGGGCACCTCGTAGCCCGTCATGGTTAGCTTTAATTAGCCACAATGGGCACGGGTCAAGGCTGCAAGCGGTTGGGCGAACAGTTGAGAGTAATTTGTCAACTTCCTCTAGGCTGACCCGACTAGAAGATGTGCATGGAGCCTTGAGTTCACTTACTGTCTCAACTGTGGCAGGGAGGTCATGGTAGAGTGACAAGAGTTTTTCTGCGAAATAGCTCACAAAAGCCTCACAGCTAATATCCAATTCCTTAGCATTTGGTCTGCCCTGTGGCAGAGTAGTTATGGACCAAATCGTTCTAAATAACTGGGCCAGGCGTGAGCTCACTGATGCAATTGTGGCCACATAGTACTATCTCTTAGCAGCTTTGACTGCCATCTCATAGGATCTCATAAGTGTCCTATAGGATGCTCTTGAAGCTTGGTCATGGGTGCGCCACCACTGTCTCTCTA
>NW_015161462.1:317264-347772 GCF_001447785.1 Gekko japonicus | reverse complement strand
ATTAGTTGGTGTGTTGGACGGACGGTATACAACCAAATAGCCCACCTCTCACCAGCTTCCCACACAAACCCAGTGCACTCTATGCACATGAGCTTCGGTGGCAGGAGCACCTTGAAGGAGTAAGCCTCCCGAATGAACAGAGCCAATCCTTCCCCCATACCTTAGTCTAGGATTGGTGGAGGTCTGAGAACCCAGGAGCAAGCAGCTGGGAAAGAGCTACTGTCTCCCTGTGTCAAACCCAAGTCTCAGTCATGCACACCAGGTTCCAGTAGGAAATCCCGAAGGACTATGGTCATTATTTATGGACCCGGCATTGCAGAAGAGGGGTCTTTAAACCCAGCTCCACTGCCTTCACCTATGGGATGGGACACAGGCTGGAAGGAGGCTGAGCTCCTCCATTTCTCCATCCCCTTCCTTTACATTTATGCCTGGTCCCATCACTATACTTTTTCCTCCCCAGGAGCACTGGTATCCCTTGCTCAGTCATCACCGATTATTAGTGGTCTTTGCAAGGCCTCAGACCAACTAATAAACCGAATGATGGATGGAATACCTATATGAGTGCTACATATAGCAGTTGACAATACTCCCAGTACTGCTAATCCAAGATAAATCCTAATCTGTCCTAAGAAAGAGTGCCATTACTCAGCTAAACTAACTATTTCCCATCATGACATCTACTTTGGCCCTGAAATGGCTGAGAGCAGGTCTTTAAGAGCTGATGCTTTGGGACAGCTATGATGTGAATCTGCCCGTTTTATTCACTGAATATACACAGCTGTCCTAACTTTCTTTCTAAAAGATTATGGTGATTTAGAGTGTGTAGATGCCAGAGTTGACGTTGGGCTAATGATGGCAATTTACTGTAATGCAGAGGAAGCTGTAATGTCTGAATTCCTTTCCCATGGGAAACCCTTGCAGGGTACATTTTTCACTCAGATTCAGTACTGAAACCAACGTCTAAATGCTATCGTTCCCTACTGAAAGGGATCTGTACTGTGAATTGTTCATCTAAATTGCCAGCAGTGTCAGGAGAGCATCGAGAGATTAACTGGGCATAAATACTGAACTATCCTTTGATTCCCACTGAAGGTTCCCTAGAGACAAAGTTGATGTATATTAGTAGGGCAGTTTAAGGATGCATGTAGTGCAGTGGCTTCCCTAGCACTTTTCCTCCTTTGTTGTATTTACTTTATATAGCATATTTCCATAGGAGATACCCAAAGTGGTGTTCAATAAGTGGTCAAATTATAAATGCAGAACAATAATAGAAATAAATATTCGCTCCAAAACACACAGACGTACAAAAGCCATAGCCATATTGCATAGCAACTTAAAGTTATCTGTTATGGTATCACCCAGAGAACTAACAAAATGAGGCAACTTCCAGAGGGGGCAGAATTCCATAGCTTTGACACTGCATCTGAAAACTGTCTGGTGCTGACAGAATAAACCTCTTGTGGGAGAATCTCCCTCAACAAGACCTCCTACAATGATATTAACACCTAGTTTGGCAGATATGGCAAAGGACAAATCCATATTTATGAAGATACCAGCTCATAAATTTAACAGTTGAAATACAATGGTTTTGTCAAAAATGGCAGAGGTTCCTTAGGATTTAGAAGCAACAAACAAAAATGGGGCTTGCTAGGGGGGAAAGGGACTTATTAATAGCACAGCAAATCGGTATCAACAACAGGAAAAGAAGACAGTGCTTATATAGACCAGTGGATAGAAGCAGACAGGTCCTCCCTAGAATCAGTCAGTGGCCCAGCCCGAAAATGAGGCCTCCTCTCTTGCCTCTCTGTTTTAGGTTTACATACCACAGGAGATCTTGCACCTGAATTCTTAATGCGCTCTTGCTAACCCCGGGAGGGCTAACATATCCCAGGTCCTCCCAATGCTGGCTGCTTAGCATCTGATTAGCTTCTGTCTCCTGTGCCTCTTAAAGGTACATTGCTCGTGGCATCTAAGTGGGGAAAGGCACAGAGGAAAATTATGGCACATCACCTAACTCCTTGGAACAATCTTCTGTGTTTCCACAACACTAAGTATCAAATATATGCTTTAAAATAATTAGATGACAAGTCAAACCTTCAGTAACTATTAGTTATTAAGGAAAAGCATGATAATAAGTGCTAAGGGCAAAATATATTGCTTTATAACTAGATGACAGAAAAGGGGGAAGACTCATTCAGATTCTGCCAGCTTGTACTGCATAGTGTTCTGAACCAAGCACCATGTCCCTAGTTGTACTTATCTGACTTGAGCAACTATTGATGGAGAAGACCTTTCCAGCTTGGCCCCATTTACCCCTTTCCTTTTACATGCCTGGCTGGTGGTGCCAGCTCCAGCTACAGTTTTGTAAGCATAATAGAGGGCGCTCAGGAGACCTTTCCTTTCTTTCTCACAATAGGAAAAACTCTATGGACCCAGGTAACATGGAAGAATTGCAGTTCACATTATCTCTGGCACCATGGGTACTGATGTTCCAAGCACCAAGGGGGATGGAGCAGTTTTCAGATCTCCTGCTGTTACCATTGTCATTATTGCTGCCATCAACCTAGCAGGATATTTCTGGGTGAGAATCATCTGGAAACACTGTTTTGCTCTTAATGGAGATTAACAGGAATGCACTGCTGTTTCTGAGGCTTGGAATTGGGCTCAGGAAAATGTAAGCCCTATTCTAAGTCAAGTCCCGGGGTAGTCTCTCATCACTAATCCCCTTTCACTTTTTCCCCCCTTACAGTGGAAATAATTTCCCCATTAATAATGTTTATCTGTCTAATTCTGCTTTTAGAAAACCTGGGTCTAATAGACAAAAATAACAACAAAGTGTTTTCCTGGAGTGTAATATTCCAAATTGGTGCTGTGTTCTGTGGAAACCAGAAAAGAACAGTACGTTCTAAGATCTTCTGATGAAGTGGAATGGGGAGGCAATTACATTCTGTGGTATCTAAATATAAAAGTAGCATTCAGCAACAATACCAGTATAGCTACGGTAGAAACCATTCCCTTTGCTTTCTTGCATAGCAGTGCTAAATGCTTTCCACAAAGAAAAGCCAGAAAGACTGAAAAAATCCAGCTAAGAGGCAGCGTAGGGAGGGAAAATTGAAAAATGATAGTGAAGACATTAACCACAAAGAAATAAAGTGAAAATTTGACAGAGTTGGCAAGGCAAATTAGGGCTCACAACTAGGAAAGGCCATGAAGTAGCTATAGATGTTTTCTTTGGAATGCTGAAGAATTTGACAATCCATGATGATTAGGGATAGCCCTCAAAGCATGGAATGCTTGTCAAGCCTTTAAAGAGAATCTTCAGTAACTTACCAGAAATGTTAGGGAAGGAGACTTTTTCAGGAAGGAAACAGCTAGCAAAACCCTCTGTGTGTATCTGACAGAATGTGGGCAAGTTGTGCTCACATTCAGACGTGTTATGGAAAAATTACTGTTACTAAAAGATTAATGTTACTGAGAAGGGTTGATCAGAGGAATGGACATGCTTGGATAAGTGTACTTTGAGGAGAAATATGGAAGAATAAGTGAAAATGGAAAAAGAGGAACCAATCATGACGACAGTGGAGAATGAGTAACTTATGTGGTAAAGGGGCACTGGAAGAGAATGAGGGCGCCAAAGGAAGTAAGATGCCTGGATAGCAGTGAAGAAGGCTTCGAACTGCTGTCAGATCACTAAAATTATCTGAATAACCATGTACTGATCAGAAATGAACACATTCTACATACTGTATAAAATGAGAAAAAAATGCGAAATTGCTTCTTACTAATGCTGCCAAATGGACTGGTGTGTGTGTGTGTGGGGGGGAGGTATCCTGTCCCTTTAACAGGCATTCAATGAGTGGAAATAATCAGTTGAAGCTTTCATGGCATGAAATTAAATAAATCTCCTGGTAATTACTTGCAGATCAAAATGATATTAAAGGAATAGCTAGAGGGACCCCCTTTAAAAGCTGGCAACACTATTTCTTACAGCTCCTTATCAAACTACCCCTTTATCTAGCTAGTAAACAGAGAAATCCTTTGGAATAAGCATGTTGGGTTGGATCCTGCAAACCACAAACACCTTGCACTGGTGGAAGCAAACTTCTCCTGAACTTCTACTTCCATGCCATGAGACATGGGAGTCGGGATGCTAAATGCCTGGAGGGAAAATGTCCTCCCGTTCTTGCAGAGTCTTAATTAGATTTTCATTACAGGATGATATGATTTATCTCCATGACATGATAAACCTCACATGCCCATTTCTACGTACTAAGCCTGCATTATTTATTTATTTATTTATTTATTTGACCTGTAGAAAGCCCTCCCCTGGGCACAGGGCTCAGGGCAGTGAACAACAGTTCCAATGAATACATTCATACCATTTGAGTAACTACATGCACAGATCCAGTTAAAAACAATTAAATTGATAAGAGAAGAAGAAGAGAAGAAGAGATTGGATTTATACCCCACCCTTCACTCCCCAAGGGAGTCTCAGAGCGGCTTACAAACTCCTTTCCCTTCCCCTCCCCACAACAGACACCCTGTGAGGTGGGTGGGGCTAGGAGAGTTCTGAGAGAACTCTGACACAAACTGCCCTTTTTCAAGGACAGCTGTGCCAGAGCTTGTGACTGACCCAAGGTCACATCAGCAGGTGCAAGTGGAGGAGTGGGGAATCAAACCCGGTTCTCCCAGATTAGAGTCCGCACACTTAACCACTACACCAAACTGGCTCTCAGATGACGCTTAAAACACATCAGTTTATATCCTTACCTCATGGGGGGGGGGAGAGGAAAGAAAGAGCAGAGAGGGAGCCGGGCTAGATGGAAATTGTTGTTGTCCTCAACTGTAGGCCTGGCAGAACATCTTACAGGCCCTGTGAAATTCAGCTAGGTCCCACTGGGCACGAATATCATCCGGCAGAGAGTTCTACAAGGGCCAAAAAAGCCCTCTTTTCAGGCCAGGGATCACCGGTAGGTTCTTTTCCCCTGAGCATAATGCTCTTCGGGGGGTATACCAGGAGAGGCAGTCCCATAGATATGTTGGTCCCAGACCATTTAAGGCCTTGAAAGTTAATACTAAAACCTTGAACCTGATCAAACTGGAGCCAGTGCAGCAGATGCAGCACTGGTTGAATGTGTGCCGTCGGTGGGATTCCAGTAAGGACCCATGATGCTGCATTCTGGACCAGCTGTGGTTTCAAGGTCAATCTCAAGGGTAGCCCTGTGTAGAATCCATTACAGTAGTGTAGCCTGGAGGTGACTGTTGCATGGATTACTGTGGCTAGGTCAGGGCGAGACTGGAAGGGGGCCAATTGTCTGACATGGTGTAGCTGAAGAGATGCCAGTCTGGCAACATTTGTGATCTTTGTCTCCATTGGTAAGGAGGCATCCAGTCGACGCTGGTGTTAGAGGCACACCACCAAGAGCTGGGAATTGGCACCCTAACCTTGAAGCCCACCCACCCAGCCACAGGACCTCCATCTTAACTGGATTTAGTCTCAGCCAGCTCTGTTTTACCCATCCAGCCACAGCCTCCAGTCCCTTGGCCAAGGTGGCTGGGGCAGTGTCTAGCTGTCCATCCATCAACAGATACAGCTGGGTGACATCTGCTTACTGATGACAACCCTGCCCCAAACTCTGCATCAGCTGGGTGAGGATGGTGCATACAGATGTTAAACAACATTGGAGAAAGGATTGCCCCCTGAGAGACCTTGCATAACAAGGAGTGTTACAGTGACAATCTCTCTCCTAGCACCACACTCTGTCCCCGACCTTGGAGAAATGAGGCAAGCCTCTTCAAGGCCATCCCACAGACTCCTGCGTTGGTTAGGCAGTGGACCAACAGATTGTGGATGACTGCATCAAACACTGCTGTCAGATCAAGAAATAACTGCAGTGCCAATGTCAATCCAGCTGCCTGTGAAGATCATCTGTGAAGGCGACCAGCGATGTCTCCATCCTATGGCCAGGGGAGAAGCCGGACTGGAATGGGTCTAGGGACAACATGTCCTCCAGGAAACTCTGGAGCCGCTCTGCCACTGCTCTCTTAATTACTTTGCCCAGAAATTAGAGATTTGAGCCAGGGAAGTAATTGGAAGATGGTTTCTTTAAGAGTGGTATTACCACATTAAAGGGACAGAATTTATTGAAGGGTTTTTTCTCTCCTGGCTATCAGCAACCACTGGGAGTGAAAAGTGAAAACTCGGGGAAATTACTATATCTTCTTCCTTCCACTTGAGAAAGAAGCTCAGCAGAACAAGTGTTTTCCTGATGCAGGAAAGGGAAGGGCAATTTGACTTATTTCTGCCATTGTGATTGCGTCATCTTCCCGCCCCATCTTACAGTGTTTTACCCATGGGGCTGTCCCAACTCCAAATATGGCTTTTGGGCAGCCTTAGGGGGTTTCTGGGAAAAGGGAAAGTTTGAGAAACATCTTCCAATTTGAGCTCAATTCACTTGGGATATGTAGGATACAATCCATATTGTAAAACAAACAAACAAACAAAAAACAGCTTGCAACTTGGTTGGGGAAAACGAGTTGCTTCAAACAATCTTGAATCTCTTTTTGGTAAAGTTTTGTCTCAGGCTCACAGAAAGCTGGAGACATATCTTAGAGCAACTGCATAATTTGAAATATTAATACTGTATATTTTCTAAAGCCTCTAGCCATACACAAAGCTTAATTTTCTAGTTTACAGAAGGTATTACATTATGCATCTTAATTAAAAAAGTTCTACTTTATTTTCCACTTTAAAAATAGCACAGTACATTTATTTGTATACTAGGAGTAAGGCCTGCTGTGGGAAGAAATACAAGCTTTAGAAAGAAGCTCCAGGTGAGTGTTCTGGCTGTGGCTAGTGGGGCGGCATAGAGAAGGGGAAAATAGAGGGAGGCAAGCTATGTTTATTTCCCTCTGCTTAGCTGTAAGGCAGGGCTGTCTCAAGTCATTTTGCTGCCCCAAGTAGGAAGTATGGGAGGACAGTCTCATGGTAACAAGTATGGTTCCCTCCACCCTGACTTATGTTGATTTGGGGCTATGCGAAAGATTTATGCGATCTGAAGAGAAACCAGAGTTTGGGGCTATGCAGTGGCAGGTAAGGTAGAAAAGCACCTCCTCTTATGCCATGTTTTCTGGGTTCCAAGAGTCTGAAAAGTGGTTCCATAGCCAATTACAGGGTTGCAAACTCTGGGTTGGGAAATACCTGTAGATCTGAGGGATAGAGCCTGGGGAGGGCAGGGTTTGGGGTGGGACCTCAGTAGGGTATAATGCCATATAATCCACTGCCCAAAGCAGCCATTGTCTCCAGAAGAACTGATTTTGGTCATCTGGAGATCAGTTGTAATAGATGGGAAATTTTCTGTAGGGGAAATGATGTGCTGTTGCTGGGGAACATGGTGATTTCTAGGAGATCTCCAGGCCCAACAGGGAGCTTGGCAACCCCTGTGAACATTTAGAAGAAGATTGGGAGACATATTTTACCCCAGGACACATTCAATAACTCCCCAAAGCAACAGCAAACTGTTTAGAATGTTGGAGGTGAGGGCCAATCAGGCCCCCTGGAAGACCCCGATCGGGCCTCAGAGCAACTGGCTGCGTGCAGCTTCCTGTTTCCTATTCATTACATTGCAGCTCCTTCTGGTCAGTCTCTTCTAGTTCCTGATTCAGAGGAGAGAGAGAAAGCCTGCCTTTGATTGGCTGAGGGCTCCTCCCCCCTTCTCCTCTGGGGGGGGGAAAGAGACAAAGAAAGGAGAGAAAATGGCATCTCATGGGATTTTAAAGAAGACCAGCAATGTTTTAGTCCAGGTATAAGCACACTTTTTCTTCAGAGAGAGAGAGGGAGTGAGGGAGCCAGAGGGAGCATGCCAGAAAAAGAGAGACAGAGAGACAGAGAGAGTCCTGAGTTTAAGTCCAAAAAATGTTTTGTTGCAGGGATGAGAGAGATGGGGGGGGAGAGATTACAGTGTTTAAGATCAAAAAACATTTTGTTCCAGGTATGGGAGGGGAAGAGTCCTGTGTTTAAGACCTGTGTGTGTGTGAGAGAGAGAGAGAGAGAGAGAGAGTTTCCTGTGTTTAAGACCAAAAAACAGTTTATTCCAGGTATGGGGGGGATCCTGTGTTTAAGACCAAAAAACATTTTATTCCAGGTATGAGAGAAAGAGGGGGGGGGAGTCCATCCCATGGCATATGGAGTGATCCCCCTTTCCATTTCTAACTGATGGGAGGGGGATGAACCTAACAGCACAGCTTGTATTTCTTATTAGTGAAAGGGAGCAACAGTACAGCAGCACCTTAGTGACTAACAAAATTTGTGGCAGGGCATGAGTTTTCATGAATCACTGCTTGCTTCTTCAGATACAGCTGGAATGTGAGTCCATCTGTCCTTATGTCTTGGAAAGCAGGCACTGGTAATGAGAGAAGAAACCTAGGTCTCAATTCAGTCCAGGAGTTTGCATTGTCTTGAGCTTCATGATCAGTTGCAATTCACCAGTCTGTCTTTCTAATTTCCCTTTGAAATTCCTTTGTAAGAGAACTACTACTGTTAGGTCAGCAACTGAATGCCCTGGAAGGTTGAAATGTCCCCCCACTGGTTTTCGAATGTTGTGGTTTCTAATAGTGGTAGAAAGAGTAAGAGTCCAGTAGCATCTTTAAGGACTAACAACATTGTGGTAGGGTATGTGGGTCACTGCTCACTTCTTCAGACATTTCCATTTATTCTTTGCATTCTCCTGGACAGAATCCTCCTGTACCAAATTGAGACCTAGGTTTCCTGTCTCATTACCAATGCTGATATCTCCACCCATCTGCACCTAATCCAATCATGTCGACTTTTGCCATTTGGCATCTGAAATCATCTTTATAGAGTTTATATCTCTGGTACCTCATGTTACATTTTATAGCACACATGGCCCAGCCCAACAAAGTGACATTTATGTTAGATCTAGCCTTTTGATACCGGACCTCCTCTAAGGACGGTTCCGAATGCCCAACTCAGACTTATGTACGACAGTGGGCGTGGCGTGAGTACTTTTCCCGTGTATACAGAGGGCGGATTGGCCAACGAATAATAAATTCAACAGACAAGGGGGATAACACAGCAGGATATCGCTTATACTTATCTGAGGTCCAAGCTGAGAAGAAATCTCCTCGTAGAAGGAATGGGGCAGCCTAAGTATCAGCGGGTGGACTCTAAAAACACACGGACTGGTCCGGCCAAGCCACGTGCGGGTTCTCGGGTCGCGACTCCCGAGAACGCAGTAAGAATCACCTGCAGCACTTAAGTTGCAAGGTAAGGGAGGGGTGGGTTAACCGGAGAAACAAAGGCTGTGTTTCTCTTTTTAAAAGCTTGTTTTTGGGCTTGGCTTAAGGCCAATAAACCCCTAGAAGACCGTCCCCTTTCCTATGCTATAGGTTCAGGGTTTGTGACATCCTAATTGAGGGGAAGGGGGCAATATTCAAATGCTCTACCCTAACTTCAAAGAGAGCCATGTGGCCAGGTGTGAAACCGTTGTCTCCATTGGCAACCTTTGACTTGCAGAGATGTGCCTGCTCCAGAGGCAATAAAGGATGTGTTCGTTGTGATGCCAAACCAGATAGAAGAGTGGGTTACGTGGTTTCCCACAGATCAGCAATGGTGGGGAAACCCGTTGTTCTGCCTGGTTTCCAAACTGAGCAATAATGGCGTTTGTCTCCTTTGTCCAGAAGCACGCTGGGAAAGTGCAGGGAAGCACGTGTCCTGTGGCACAAGCCTTGCTCATGCAAACGCAAGCATGAGATGCAAGCAAGCCATACAACCACAAAGCAACCTCCTCATCCCATAAGCACAGATGTACAGACAATTAGCAGACATAGCATCAGCACAGTACAGACAATGCAGTTACAAGCACACATGGTTACACTTTGTAACAAATGAGTTCGACACTTCTGATCTAGATCCTTGATTTTTATCCCCCTATCATCCTTCAAATTGCAAGATGATTGCATATCAGTACAGTGGTGACCATAACAACACCATTTCTTGATCCAAGCCGCCAGTATTTCAGACTGTTCTAGGCTGACCACATGTTATTCCATGCCAGGTCTTGGGCAACTCAGTGCTGAAGGCTGCAGCAGCAATGGTGGCCGGCTGCCAGCATAGCTGCAGTGCTGATGGTCGGCTTCCTATGGACATTCTTTGGTGGGGAATACAACGTAAGTTCACTCCACCAGGTGCAGACCCGCAGAGAGCATGTTGAAGACCCTAGCAACCCCGGCAACACCCACCATTAATGCAACAGCAACAAGTGATGTCCCTCTGAGTGTCAGAAATGGGTGCAGTCAACCAGTGGCCACCAATGGAGCTATGGGTATTGGACACCCCCTCCTGCCCATGGAGCAAACAGATGAGTTTCTGAGTCACTGTGTAGCCAATTTACCAGCAAAACATAAGAAAGAGGTTAGGCTAGAACCCACAGCCCCCACATCTAAGGTGAGTGCCCTAAGTACTGGGCCAAGCAGACACCTGTAAAGGAGGAAGATCGTCAGGCATTATGAATTCCACTACAGCTCTGACATCACCACCAACCATATAGAGCTGGGTAAGGAACATCACAATGACAGGTGTGGCCTAGTGGAAAGGCAATGAAAATCCTTGGCTAATGCCCCTGTTCCTCTTCCCACACAGGGAGAAACCAGACAATATTTGTCTCCCCACTAACTGTAGAAGGGAGAGGGGATGGTTCAGGTGATGAACTACCTGGGACTGACATTTTGCCTTTTCATTATCTCCTTGTACCATATGCAAAGGTCTGTAGCAACCATCAGCCCCCTTGTACCTCAGTTCCCCTTCTACCCAGAGCCCCATCCCTTGCAGGGGCACACATGTTCTCCCTTGGACAACCTGCAGCTCCCTCCTGTGAGTGTCCAAGCAGCCAGCAGAGTGTGTCAGTGGGAAGAGGGTGGGAACCATGAAGGGTTCTGGCCCAGCAACCACAATCTGTTGTGCCTGAATGCAACAGAAGTCCAATGGCACCATGAACACCAACAAAACGAATACCAGTGTGAGCCTCCCGTGAATCAGAGCCCACCCTTTCAGATATGTGAAGAGGAAATTGTTCAGGTAAGTCCTGTGGAAAATTCACAGAGGAGGGGAAGTGTAACTGGGGCAAAGTGTGGCAGGGCATGTGAGGGTGGGGGTAGGAGGGGTGGGGCAAACCTCAACTGCCCAACACCAAGCAGACAGAGACATAGCATTTGAATACTCCAGACTTTATTGAAAAACAGCAGGGAAATACTTAGAAGGTCTGATGAGAAGAGTTTTGAATTCTCACTGTCCAATACAGTCTTTGCAAGCTGCTCTCGGAAACCATGGGAGGGTAAGCCAGAGCAGCAGAATCCACAGCAGTCACTGCAGTTACTGCATAATGCATGTCATCCTCTCCGGTCTCCTCACCCATTGAATCTTGGGTATATGCTAGTGTATCTCTGAGGTACACTGGTATAGCAGCTGGTTGGCTCCCAAAGTACTTTTGCCCCTCCCCCAGGATTGCACAGGTAGTGGACTAGAAGGTCAAAAGGAAGATATAGAAGCAAGTTAAGTTATTTTCTGTAGAGCAGGAGTCCCCATAAATAAACTTCTTCTGATCCCAATAATTAAGAGTATTTCCCACTGAATACAACAAATACATGTACTCATAGGACTGTACATGATGAATTCACCAAAGGATATCTGCACTCAGTGAAACTAGATTGTCCATTTATCAGTACATCATAGATCACTTTATACAGCTGAGTTCACAGTATTTCCTTAAATTAGAGGTTCACTCTTGGAACGTATCTACACGGTAAAAAGCCTAGATGATACATAGCTATCAATACAAAGATTGGCTGAAGGATGACACACAAATTCATGAAGCATTCCATATTTTCTATATGCCAAAGGGCAAGCCGTATATGGCTTTTATGGACCGCAAGGATACATTTGATTCAGTCAACCAGACAAAGCTATGGGAGAAACTAGAGGCCTCATCAATTGATAAAAAGAAATCACATTATTATACACTAATACACTAATACACACTCAGGTTTGATGTGGTGATGAGGGGCAACTCTCAGACAGTTTAATTTTTGATAGGAGGGCTAGACAAGGCTATTTGCTTGTTCCCCTACTTTTAAATTTATGCTTAATGACTAGATATTGAGCCTCAGATCCCCGGAGTTTCATGCCCCCAGATTAGCTTCAAAAGAATTACCACTGCTGCTTTATGCTGATGCTTCTATTCTTATTTCTCTTACTAAGATTGGTCTGAAGAGACTTCTGAGATGTTTCTCAAATTACTTTTTAGAAGAGTTGCAAATAAACTGCAATAAATCTAAAATACTGGTTTTCTCCAAAAATAGCACTTTAAGACTTTCATATTGACCAAGTTAGGAAGTTATGTTACTTGGGAATTGTTTTCAAAACTTTCTTGGTCTCTCCAGCTTAAGTTTGCAGTGAACAAGATTAAGCCTATTACTGGAGTGATCTTAGGGTCTGGTCACACGGACCTCTTACCGCGCTAGTTCTCCCGCAGTAATTTCTTTTTCTCTAGGGGAGGGAGATATATCCCTGGTGCAATTCCAGTGTTCAATTAAAAAACAGTTTCCCAGCTACTCTCTGGTGTTGTTATCTGGTTCTCAGTAATCTCATGATCTATTGATTACCCCCTTTGTCAGATTTTGTGTAGGATAATGGGTGTTCCTTGTATTTCAGATGTGTCTCTCAGAGCTGAACTAGGCCAAAAGTCATTGGAAACTAGAGCATTAGTGCTTTTAAGCTTATAATAAAGACAATCTTTGCTGTAGGAGCGGATGGATTGCTGTTTTCTCTCAAACAAAATGCTTATTACTTAGTATGGATGAAGACCATTGACACTAGATTACAGCGGCTGTGCCTTACATTAGAAGAAATTCTCTAGCCAGGTAAGGCAGAGACCTTCGATATTGTTAAGTGTCGTCTCACCTACTGGATTATGACAGTATGGTTATTCATGCTCATAGCGTTTGTTCAACCCAATTCTTTGGCATTTCACCACATCAATCCTTGCTGTCCTATACAAAATATTTAATGGTTCCTCACCATGCTAGGGCATTTAATTAGCTCATCTTAATTCTAACCTTTCTGAAGTATTGCGTGGGAAGTTTTGTAATATTCCATATTTAGATCATCTTTGTCCTTGTGGCCTGGGTAAAATTGAAATTCTAGAATGTCCCTTTTATACTATTAGTAGGAATCGGTAGATTTTACCTCTTTTATCATATTTATCATTCAGTAATTTTCAAAGGGATGTTATTCCCTATCTGATGCTGGACAGTGATATGAATATAAACTTATTGGTTGTTAAATTCCTATCATATTTTCTTTCAGAAACTGAGTATTCTTTTAGTCATTGCTTAAGATTTATTGATCAGAAGAGCTCTGAAAAGGAAAGGATTGGCTTAAAGACCGAGATGGAATTCATAAAAATTTGATGCAATCCTGACCTTCTGACCCCCAGATTTTGGGGATGTTTTCTCCTGCATTTCTGCATAAGGCATTCAATGTTTTCCTCAATTTATCAGGCAAAGTACTCTGGTGCTATTATACTTTCAGTGGGATGCCAGTGGTGAAATAGATTGGATTGTTAATAGTACACATGTCCAGTGTTCCCTCTAAGCTGAGTTAGTGTGAGCCAGCTCAGAGTTTTTTAGCCTCCAGCTCACACATTTTTGTCTTAGCTCAGGAAGGATGGCTCCAGAGCAAACTAATTTATGCAGTAGCCAAATCGCTCACTCTTTAATGCCAGTATCTCACAAAGTAGAATTTTTGCTCCCAAGACTCTGCAGCTTAGAGGGAGCATCGCACATGTCACGATAAAAGAGTCACACTGGTTGTTTTAGTTAACTGTACCCTACAGGTTCCTTGGCCTTGTACTAACAGTGTTTTCAGAGTAATCACTACATGGCACAGAGTAGGTCTTTCCTCCTGCCCTATCCTTTCTGTCACAAAGAAAATAAAAGGAGAATTGTGATGCATCCCATTTATTAAACATGAGATCTCACTGAACCCATAATTCCTGACTAAGAGGAGGATCAAGTCATTGGGTCAGGAATAGAGATGGGCATGGACAGGCTAATGAAACTTTGTTCATTATGAATTTTGGGCAGTTTTGTTCATTACTGCAGCCTGGCCACAAACCTCCATGAACTTTTAAGGTAGTTCATGGAGGTTCATGAGTTTGTGGGGAGCAAAAAGCAGGGGTTGAAACCACTGCTTTCTCTTCCCCATGAAAGCCACCAGAACATCCCCACAAAAGTCACCAAAAGATAGGAAACAACTGAGCCACGGGGGCAGCCTTTTCCCACAATTTAGCTGTTTAGAGCCCAAAATAGGTGAGCCATGGGAGCAGGCTGCTGTTTCGGACATGAACCTCAGAAACCTGGTTCAGTTCATATGCAAGCTGACTGGTTTCAATGGGTTCGTGGTTCAGTTTGTGGTTCGCCCACAAACCATGAACTGAAACGAACGCATTTTTGTGGTTTGTGCCCATTCCTAGTCAGGAATTTCCCATTTTCTGATATATGCATTGGAGCACAATTCAACTTGGTACATCCTCTGCATGTTGGTGCTGCAGAGAGATTCTCAAAATTTGGAGGTTTTATTTCTCTTTTTTCTCTTAATAGAGTTCTGAATGAACCTATTCCTGGAAAATTGGTCTGGTTATTTTATCCTATCATAGCCAATTTTTGGAATGTGTAGATGCTCTATTCAAAGAGAACTTACTAATTTCTCTTTGAGTAACTTTTTATATTCCATTACTAAATACCAGTATTTGCTGTTAGTTTCATTTGCACATAATGCAACATAATGTAGTCTACATAATTTTAAGTTCTGGCAAAAGATAAACCACAAACATATGTTCCTGTGCACAGAGGTTGCACATCTAAAAATGGAAATTCAGATCTCGGTTCCCAAATTCATCCCAGCATGCATACAAAGGAACCACACACAAAGTTGTATAAAGTCTCCCTGTCTGGTTATCAAACAGTTCACTCAAAAATAATTCACTTCCTTAATTGTGGGTTTTTATGATCTCATATTATCCATATTCTATTTGGGTCTCATTCCCTAGACACTGCTTCACTTTGGCAGAAGTTGCATCTCATTACTGGGTACTCCATTCCCACAGAAATGCTTTGTAGAATGCACAATATATATATTTTAATATATATTTTCCCTTTCATTCATTACTGCATTCAATTCATAGTGGTCTTTATTTTTCTATCAGTTTCAGCGGGAAACACATCCATTGGGAAAGTAACAGTGCAATCCTAAACCTTACGTTAGTGTAATTCAGACACACACTAGCATATCTGAACATTGGTGTAGAATTCGGTAATCTCAAGGGCATGTGCTGGGCAGAGCTGGCCTAATCAGCTTCTGTAGCTCTGGGGGTGCCTAGCAACCCCACAGTGTTCATTGCAGAAGGCATTTATTTCTTAAAGAAATTGGTGCTGCTTCTATTATTTTGGATGGTATATCCTCAATTTCTTTTCTTTCTTTTTTTAAGATTTAAAATTTTGCAGCAAACTTGGGGACTTTCAGGTTTGTAGAAAAATCTGTTACTTTTGTTCATAGCTTCAGTATCTGGATTTAAGTATCCACAGTTTTAGCCATTTTGAGAATTAGACATATTGATGAGAATTAACACGACAAAGAGATAAAGGATGAGACATTTGTGCAGGCACCTCCCAGGCCCTTGCCCAGTCTGTGAAAGTGGTAAGGAAGTTTGTCCTCCGTTCTCTTTCTTTTAGTGGTAAACTGGGTTGACTTTGTCTGTCTCTGACCCTTCCACGGTCTGTTGTACTGCTTGGAATCCTTAGTGCCTCATTCTTTTTAACTTCTATATGAAACCAGGAAATAGTACCTGGAAATTTGAAGTGAGCTGTCAGGCATTTAGTGGGTAAATGACCCTCAAATCTATTTCCCCCTCTCAGGTCAGATGAGAGGTATGGATGTTCTGAATGACTGTATGGGAGCAGTAATAGATTGGACAGCTGATACCTTTGGGGGGAATCTCTTCTCCCTCTTAGCTTACTTCCCCTCCACCATAACCACTGTGCCCAGTGCATCTTCCACCCTTTGCAGTTGGGCCTGCCATGGTTCCCAGCCAGCCCCTCCTGTTACTGCAGCTCCAAGACCCCCACCACCACCATTGCTGCCACCATTCCTGGGCCTGGTTCCCTAGTTGCTGGCTTGACAGGGGGCAGGGCGAAGTGTTCTGTGTCTTCCCACCTGACTCATTGCTAGCTTAAAGCGGTGGTGGCAGTGAAGATTTCCATGCCTCCTCATGGACTCCCTCATTGCCATCTTGGTGGGGGGTGGCAGTAAGGACTTCCACTCCTCCCTTCTGGAATCCCTCGTTTCCATCTCAGTGAGGGGAGCAAGGACTCCCACTCTTCCCTGCTGGACTCTTTCATTGCTGGCTTGGCAGGGGGGAGGGGGAGGGACTCCTGACCTTAAGTCCAGTGGCCTCAAAGGCTGCAGCACCAACTTCTCTTCTGCTGGCCTATCTGTGGCTATACAGACAATGATCTTTTATTTGGGGGGGATATAAGTCCCTCTCCTTTAAAGAAAAATTCATGCAAACCTGGGGGGTCCCCGAAGTTTGCAGGAAAATTAATTTTCTGTCTCTATGGTCCCAATCTATGGATTTAGGAATTTACAGATCAGGCCACAGTTGACTATTAGAATATAAGACTAGGGCCAGTAATTTGAAGCTCAATCCGTACAAAACAAAGTATTTGTTCAATAACACAGCCTATCAGGAATTAGTCAATGTGTTTTGGAGTAGTAGCATGGCCCTTAAATGAGCACTTTCATAGTTTGGGGATGCTGTTATTTCTGTGTCTCTACCAATAGTAGCCTAAGTCCCTTCTGTGGCATATAGCACCTCTACTAACTTCAGTTAACACACCAGCTGTTGCCTTTCCTCTGGTCAGGTTACTGTAATGTGCTTTATGTGGGGCTGCGTTTGAAGATTATTTGGAAACTTCAGATTATTCAGAATGTGATTGCACAACTGCTGACTAGCTTAAGTTATAAGGAGCACATCTCATCAGTTTAAAAAGAACACCATGAGCAAACACTAATTCATTTTCAGACACAACTCAAAATGCTGTTGTTGTTTTTTTGTGATATGTGAGTTAGATTCCCCCCTTCTTAACAATAATTGCTGCTAGTATTTATTGTTTCCATGGCTCTGATTTTATCTTTGTTTTTTAGCACTGCTGATAATTTTGTAGAATTGGCCCTGCTTTGTTCTTAGGTTATAAAGGTTGTTTCATTCTCTTCCATCGGGTAAATTTAATTATATTTTATTGAACTGCACTTTTTCCATTTTAAAACTGCTTCACCTTTGTATGCTGGACATTCTCCCTCATTTGTGGTAAGTGTTGTACTTATTTTTGTGAGCCACCTCAAATGGTTTAGCCAATATAAATATTTTAAATAAATAAATAAAGATAAATCCCATCGTATTTAATGTTTGCATGATATGTAGATGAACTATTTTAGTAGTAGTTACAGGGCAGTAAGTGGATGCATGTTGAATGGTATTTTGTATGTTTTTAAAAATGTTTTTTAATTGTGTTTTAGATCAGTCTACAGAGCATAGCATCTAATGACGAAAGGAGCACACTAATGTAAAGCGTTGCCATTTCAATTAACTCATACCAATGAAGACGCCACAGGCCCATACAGTACAACTTTTTACTCAAATAAACTGATTCACAGAAGAGCCTTTTGAGGACAAGGTTGTTGTGCACAAGAAATTGGACTTGCTCATGTAAAATGAAACATAATGCATCTTGAAACTTGATTTTCTTTGGCATTCTGTGCCTTAATATCATCTCCCATAATCAGCTGGACTTTCCCCCATAATTTTAGAAGCCTGCAGGCTACGTGGAGTTGAATGCCATGGGCATTATGTTCCTGATTATATGGTATATCCATTTTCATATCCAGAGTGCCTGACTCTAGCCTCTGGGCATCAGCACTCTATAAGAAGGCCAACTTGTACATTTGTTACTGCTTTCTGTAGCCATATTTTATAAGTTCTGGGATACTTCTGCTGTTAAAAATGCAAGGCGACAGTTAAAAAGCATTATCATCAACTCAAATGTAAATTTTTCCCAAGGATAATAAGAGACTATGAATTCTGGACTGGCCGCTAAGTGTTCTCCCCTAACTTTCTTCACCACCTGGAACTAATGTTTAAAACTTCCCTTTCTTATTTCTTATTTCTTATTTATTTTATTATTTTATTTTATTTATTTAAATTTGTACCCCGCCCTCCCCGCCACGGCAGGCTCAGGGGGGCTCACACGATAAAAGCACACAAATAATAAAT
This sequence comes from Gekko japonicus, assembly GCF_001447785.1. Lineage (NCBI taxonomy): Eukaryota > Metazoa > Chordata > Lepidosauria > Squamata > Gekkonidae > Gekko > Gekko japonicus. Next base: position 329,368 of record NW_015161462.1, on the reverse strand, counting down.
ATCATACATCTAAAAACAATCCTTCAAACAATTCATTAACAATTCATTAAAACCAGCTTACATTATATTGAAGTGCTAGCAGTTGACTTATGATATCAAAGATGGCCTCATACATTCTATAACTTCACTTGATATTCAGCTCGTTGATCTTTCCCAGTTTTGGTCGGCGAGCACAGGCTATCAGTAATAGGCCAGGCAACAGACTTCAGTTGTTGTTGTGGTGGCAGAGGCTCCTAATTGAAGGCCCTACATTTTCCGAATCTACCTTTTCTGTGATTCCCCCCTCCCCCCAGATCTGAATTCGCAGTTTTCCAGGGAGGAATTCCCATTTTTAATTTTGTTTCCCATCACCCTTTTGTGTCATTAGTGTTACATGTTCCTTCCCTCCCCCCCTTTTGGTGGGTAGGTTTTGTCACCTTGCACTTGTATTGTTTCTTCATCCCCCCCCCACCATCTCCTGGTGTGTTTTCAATGACAATTCAGTCTTTTAAACTTCTAAAAATAATGGAATTAGATCATCGATGGAATAAAGTAATTATATGATTGAAACTCAATATATGCAGTGTTTTCATTTAGTGTGCTTCATAATTACTGAATTACTGAATAACACTGTTATATATCCAGTTTGACGATTGCAAACAGAATACTATTTTCATTAGGATTGTGTGAGAATCTTCACCAGCTATTTTCTTAGTTGGCAACTAAGGAGGAGCAGGGGACCTTTGAAGTGGCAACAACTGTGCTGTTCCCCACAATATATCCAGCCTTTTTTTTTTTGCACTGTTATGATGTGTTGAAGAACTCTGGTACCCAGGTAACTGCCTGGGACCCCCAGAATCCACTAGAGTTCAGTGGGCTGAATTAAGACTGGTGAAAGACTCAATCTTTCTGAGAGAGAGAGAGAGAGAGAGAGAGAGACTGACTAACAGGACAATTGCTTCACACTAAAAATGATTTATTGAAAGAACGAAGAAGGAAAACTCAATAACATTCAGAAAACCCCATACCTGAAATAATGCATTCAAAGACTCATTAAAGAATTCAAAGATGAATATTCCTGCCTGCCAGACAAACTCACACCAAAACCTTGGATATCTTTGATGGGCAGCCCAGAATAAAGGAACAGCATTCATTATATACCTGTCAGGAATCTAGAGAATCTAGAGAATTCAGGGTAGCTGTCAGTTAGATGAGCGTGACAAGAACCAGACCCTGCCCCTTGATGGCCAACTGAACTCTACTTGGAGTCAGCTCCAATGCTCCCTCTAAGCTATGGAGTCTCATGAGCAAAAATTCTACTTTGTGAGCTACCGGCATCAAAGTTGTGAGTGAGCCATTTGGCTACTGCATTAAATTAGTTTGCTCTGGAGCCTTCCTTCCTGAGCTGAGACAAAAATGTGTGAGCCAGAGACTAAAAAACTGTGTGCTAGCTCACACTAACTCAGCTTAGAGGGAACACTGGTCAGCTCATAATCTGTGAGGTCAGAAAGAGGAAGAGAAGAAGAGAAGAGATTGGATTTATACCCCGCCCTTCACTTGGAGTCTCAGAGCGGCTTACAAACTCCTTTCCCTTCCCCTCCCCACAACGGACACCCTGTGAGGTAGGTGGGGCTGAGAGAGCTCTTTCAAGAACAGCTGTGCCAGAGCTTGTGACTGACCCAAGGTCACATCAGCAGGTGCAAGTGAAGGAGGGGGGAATCAAACCTGGTTCTCCCAGATTAGAATCCGCACACTTAACCACTGCACCAAACTGGCTCTGAACACTTTGAACACTCTTCCTGGAGTAGAGCCATGGCACCACCTACCCTGATATCCAGCTGTTTAGACTTCGAGGCTACTACCATGAATTCTAGGAATGTAAACTATTCTTTAAGGTAGAGTGCATTAGCAGGTCGGCACTTGCCTGAGAGTGGCTGTACTGCAAAGCTTTATGGGAGAGTGAACTAGACAACAGAGAATTAAGCCAATTTAAACTGAATCACAAAAATGGCTTAGTCTCCCCTAAATTCTGCCACATGATGTTATAACATTCGTATTCACACACAAAAAAAAGAATTTCCATCGTTGACGAAGTACACGAAGACACATTTAGCATGCTTCATAATTATTAAATAACACTCTTATGAATTCGTGGATTCAGTTCGACAATCACCAGCCATGGTGGCAACTATGCTGTTCCCCACAATACATCCAGCTTTTTAAAAACAATGTGATGATATTATAATGCTACTGCACGTGGGCAGAAAAAAGAGCAGGTTCTGTCACTAATGAAGTATATGACAACACAGCCACACAAACCTTTTCAAAGCAAGTGCAGAACACATGGGGAGGGTCACCTCCAAATTCAAGGAAAAATCTCCACAAATAAATGCCCTTTAGGGGAAGGGATGCGGCAAAGTCAGAGCATCAGCTGGGAATTCAACTCACCGGGAAACAGTGGCAACACTGAGGTCCGGGGAAAATTCATAAATCAGCCAAAGCGACCCCTTAAGGTGGGGGAGAATGCTGTCAGAACGCTGAAGGATACTCCATTTGAAGCAAGACAATGCAGAAAGAAATACAAAGAACTTGTGCTTTTCCTCCAAACAAACTCAATTGGATATAAATGGCTGTTTCCAGAAGGAGTAATATTCAAGATCAAGGAGAAGAAGGTCAAGATCGACTCTGTTCTTAAAGCTCAAGAGTTTCTAAAGGAGCAGCTGGGAAGGCCAGAGGACGAGAAAAAAGAAGAGGACGATAAGTCCAGTGGAGAGCTGGAAACTGGTTCGTCTGGTGAGGACTCTTTGTCTGAGCAGGGGGCATCAGCCCCGAAAAGTTCCTACAAACTGCGGAAGAGAGAGAAGTAAAGGCTGAAGGACTCTGAATTGTGCCTTTGAGAACTTTGGTTCTAGGGGATGATGGGGGGCACTGTTACTGGGCAATTAAATGTAACTGGGGATGGTTAAAAGGGTTAAAAGATTGACACAGTTCATAAGAAGTACAAAGATGAAAAGTCTGAATGAAGTATAAAAAGCTAGTTGGAGATCTCCTCTCTTGGGTTTTTAGTTAGTAGTGGGTTCTTTACTTTCTCCCTTATATGTAGCTTTCCCTTTCCCTTTTTTCTGTTCTAGTTTTTGTAGTGTTTAAAAAATCACTAAAAAATCCCCTCCGGGGGCTTAAAAAAATAAATAAATCAGCCAAAGTGCTACTTGTCCAAGTACTGTGAGCTAATAAAAGTAATTTCTCTGCAGCAGCTCAAAGGGTGGATGGCAGGGGGAGACCTGTTGCTGAATTGTTAAGTGTCACTCAGTTGGCCAATGCAAGGAATAGGAAGCATTGTTGGCTGAATGATGCGGTGGGGTGGAGAGAATGCCAGTGCAGTGTGCAGGAAAGCAAGAGGTGGTTGCTTTCCAGAATGAACGTTGGATGGCACTGGAAGAGAGACGTCACAAAGAGATACTTGAAAATGGTGAACATGACAAACAGATGTTCCAGGGGACCGTGCATCAGGATATGAATGTCATGCTGGCAGCCACTCGTGCACTTAAAAAACTGAGTGAGTTACTGCCGGATAAGCAGAACACTGGAGTATCCCCAGGAAGACTTCATCACATCCTGCAGAACATGAGCCAGAGGTGCCCTCCACTGTAGCATGTATAACCTAGGGCACCTATCCCAGAGGTGGGGGAAGAAGAAGGAGGAGGAGATTGGATTTATGTCCCACCCTTCATTACCCGAGGAGACTCAGAGTGTCTTACGATCTCTTTTCTTTCCCCTCCCCACAACATCCTGTGAGGTAGGAGGGGCTGAGAGAACTCTTTTAAGAACTTCTCTGAAAGAACTTGTGAGTGACTGTTGGGTGATAGTGAGATATTGAAAAAATGGTATTTAGCAGAGATAATATAGCCCAGCAGAGCCTGAGTAAAATAATTCAGACTGAGAGTCCAATTTCATGGAGTGCCCACGAGTTCTTGTATTGTGAGAAAGGGAGAAAAGTATCTCTTTCTCTACCTGCTCTATCCCATGCATAATCTTATAAACCTCGATCATGTCACCCCTCAGTCGTCGTTTCTCCAAGCTAAAGAGCCCTAAGCGCTTTAACCTTTCCTCATATGGAAAGTGTTCCAACCCTTTTATCATTTGAGTTGCCCTTTTCTGCACTTTTCCCAAAGCTATAATATCCTTTTTAAGGTGTGGTGACCAGAACTGCACACTGTATTCCAAATGAGGTCTCACCATTGATTTATATAGGGGCATTATGATATTGGCTGATCTGTTTTCAATACTCTTCCTAATACCCTTTCAATACCCTTTCAGTACCCTTCCATCAATAGCTGTTATTTCTTGCTACATTCCCTATCCCCGGAGTTTCATTATTTATTTATTTATTTATTACTGAAATCTACGACACGTCCAGGGAAATCAAACCTCACAGTATTGTTACTGTGAAAAGTGCCACAACTTTAAATGTTTCAAAAATAGGGCACCGTGCTGCCGGGCTGGCCGTCCTAATGGTTTTCATAGGTGGGTGGGCAGTTTGCTAAGTGCTCCTTTGGTTGCCAGTCACACACATGGGTAGGTTTTGTTGTTTGGGGGAGAACTTTAAAAAAAACATGAAGCTTGAGTCTGGAAGTGAGGAGGAGCAGGAGGAGAAGAAGGAAGAAGAAGAAGAAGAAGAAGAGGAGGAGGAGGAGGAGGAGGAGGAGGAGGAGATTGGATTTATACCCCACCCTTCATTTGGAGTCTCAGAGCAGCTTACAATCTCCTTCACTTCCCCTCCCCACAACAGATACCCTGTGAGTTAGGCAGGGCTGAGAGAGCTCTGTGAGAACTGCTCTTGAGAGAAGAGCTCTGAGAGAACTGTGACTGACCCAAGGTCACCCAGCTGCCTGCATGTGGAGGAGTGGTGACTCAAACCCGGTTCTCCAAATAACCACTACATCAAACTACACTCACACCCCACATTCCCACAAGCCAAGAGGCTGAAACATTATTTTCTTAATGGTAGTGAAAGGAAGAAACATCTGTGTTTTGCAATATTTAGTTCCTTTATTGATATACATAGCAAACAAAAAACTCCAGCGGAATACACATCACGGTGACACCTTTTCCTTGTTTGAAGCCTGTCTAAATAAGCAGAGCAAGCATTCAGTGAGGATTTCAGGCACATTACCATGAGATGAACTATTGACAGGTGACACCAACACACTGTGCAGTGGGTCTGTGGCACTTTCCTCAGGAGGAAGAAAGATGAAAAAGGAGGCAGCGGTTCTCTGATCTCAAAATGGATCAAAATGACTGGGGGAAACCACCAATTAGAAGAATTAAAATTTAAAATTCACCCCCCCCTTATTGCTGACCACATTCAAATTCAGTGGTGGGCAACCCATTGTCCAATGACCTTACTGCATGGAAGCGAACAGGCTATCTGTTACATGTCATGTCAATATATCACAAAAGTGCATTGTTGGGATTCTGAGATTCAAGATCGATGGTCGTTTTGCAAACACAAGAGCCACATTAGTAAAAGAAAAATATCTTTACTACAAAACAAAATAAAGCATGGGTAAGGTACTTTGGATAAAAGAAATAAAATGAAAAGGTTACATACTTGCAGTTACTTTCAGTACTACTATGCTAACAGCTACATCTTTCTATCTATTTGTAGACTTCTAGAGGGGAGCTTACTGTCTGTTTCACACAAAGAGCCATAAACCTTGTGAATAAGTGAATGCTAGATCAAAGCATTTCCACAAACAGGCTGTTAGTTGACCAATACAAAGGTTAGAGTTCACTTCATTAGGGTAAGCAACCCCCACAAACTTTCCCGCCGTAGAATACATTATGTAACGTAACATCCTGTTTCCTAACAAACAACACTTAACTCTGTAATGACTGAAGTGTAAGCAACTTGAAACTCCAACATGCATGCACAAAAAAATAATGATTGAAAGACGGTGGTGGCACGATGCCACTGATGATGACAAATTCTTACAGAGTTAATTTTGGAACATGCAAAAGAAAGAAGGCAACTCTACTCTGACTCCACAAAACAAAGAAAGTAGAGGGGAGGTCAACTTGAGGAAGGAATGCAGCCAAGTCAATTTGGCAGCTTGTGGATTGATGGCAGGAAAAAAAAAATCAAGAGTAAGGTCTAAATTAGACCAAAGATACCAAATTCAACATATGGGATCATTTTAGAAGCTATTGAAATTTCATTTTGTAAAAACTCCATGCCTTGAGGTAGTCGATTAACTTTAATGCACTATCTACTGCATGTAAAGTATATGTTAAGTTTAAAATCACCTGATTCTGTGAACTTTAAAAGCGGCACCCAACTGTATTAGAAAGTCTGAAAAATATGCTGCTTAGAACAGATCTTTGCAAACAAATTCACAGATCTATGCAAACAAATTCACAGATCTTTGCAAACAAATTCAAATTGGGAGAAATGGCTTGAGATTCCCAGCTTCATTTAAACTTTATCAGTGAACTTTATAAAAAAATCTTTTTCAGCGTGCTATTGGATGAACTGTATTTCTCTACACTAAATATTTTCACAGTGCGGTTCTGTACAGAGATACTCCAATGTAAACCTACTGAAATTAATGAGTTTAGACTGGAGTAAATCTCCATATGATTGCCCTGTCAGTCACAGAACAATTATTGGCAATCTTCATATACGTTAAAATTCAAGGAATTAATACTGGTACCTGCAAAAAAAAAAGTTGTGAAGGAGTTATATGAAACTTTAAATATGGACTTAAATCCAGGTCTGCCGAATGTTCCAGATGTGCACCAGGGCTTTTCTGCTCTTCCCACTGCATCTTCTTATTAAATCCTATCTCCCAAGCTGCTCCTTAAGGCTGAGGATCCTGTGGAGCAACATTCAATATGTAGCTTGAGGCTGCTAGTGGAGAAAATTGGCATCTCTTTGCCTCCCCCCCCCCACTGTCTGCATAAAAATACTTTTTCCTTGTGCACAGATCTCTTTGGATCTGGTCATAAAATACAGACAGACAGTACAGTATCCCGACAATTCTATTGCTGTATTAGCAATAAAAACAGGCTCGATTAGATATTGTCAGGGCTTTGTTTCTATGCAGCTGCCTTTTGAATTATGACAATTTTTGAATGCTCTGGTAATTCTAACAAAATACACGGAATTTATTAACGTGTTGTTGTTGCAAAAGTTGTTCTACGAGAAAAAATAATATAGTGGAAGCTTCTGATATCTTTTGTTCTTTTATGTTAGTGACACATTTGAAATTGCATCCCAACTAAAGTGCTATAATCTAAATTTAATCATACTTACAGGGGCTTACAAAATAGTGTGTTCTCTCTTTCTCTCTCTCTGTTATTCCAAGGAGAGGAATGCAATCCTTGAAATATGAATTCATCTTTTTATATATTTTAACAAAGAAAGGCTTTTTTTTTTCAGAGTGGTATTCCCACAAGAAGGGGGCATCATTGTAGAAATATCTTGGTTCTGCTTTCTGACAATATGATTAGCTACAATCCTGAGAATTTGCATACAGAGCATATAGTGTATGCATCACTTTTTCATTGCATACTTTAATGTATGCACTTTGTATTTGTTTGTACTCTCTCTAACACAAGAGGGACTGTGTTCGTGTTTGGGAATCCTGGGAGTATAATAATTAATACTAATTTTTGCATAAAACTTCAGCATGTAACATGATAAGACAATAGATGGAATCTGAGAGTAAGCTATTGAGGATTAGTTAGACATGGGATTTTCCACTTCATCTTTGTGTTTATGGGGCAAAGGTATTGAATTCAGACGATCAGGGATCTCAATTGCTTGAGAACTGGTTAAAATTACTTGCTTTGCTGCACATTACAGTTCATGTGCTATGCTGTATGCTCATACGTGCCATGTTAGAGAGCCAGTTTGGAGTAGTGGTTAAGTGCGCGGACTCTAATCTGGGAGAACCGGGTTTGATTCCCCACTCCTTCACTTGCACCTGGCTGGATGACCTTGGGCAAGCTGTAGTTCTAATAAGAGCTGTTCTTGAAAAAGAGCAGTTTCTGTCAAGAGCTCTCTCTCAGCCCCACCAACCTCACAGGGTTTTGGGGAGGGGAAGGGAAAGGAGTTTGTAAGCCGCTCTCCCTTGGGTAGTGAAGGGCGGGGTATAAATCCAATCTCTTCTTCTTCTTTTACCTCACAGGGTGTCTGTTGTAGGGAGGGAAAGGGAAAGGAGTTTGTAAGCTGCTCTGAGACACCCTTGTGTAGTGAAGGGTGGGGTATAAATCCAATCTCTTCCTCCTCCTCCTCCTCCTCCTCTTCTTCTTCTTCATATAATTGCAAATATGTCATATTTGGTCTTCAATGAGATACCTTAAATGAAATACCTTTAGTCTTAAATGAGATGCTCTTAAACGAGAGAGACAGCTCACTTCCTGTTCACCAGTGGTGATCAGGCAGCTAATTAATCAACAGTTTGGGCTGTGTGCAGCCTGTTCATGTGTATTTGCAGGAACAGGATACTTGCAGCCATCAGAAGCCAGCTCCCAGCTTCTGATCTCTTTTGGAGAAATTTTACTCTGTGGCTGGTTCTGCATCTGGCATTCACTCCACATATTCTCAACACTGAGGAAAAGGTGCAGCTCAAAACCACATTCAAATACCATGGGCCAGTGCTGTACTAACTGCAAAGTCACTCCAAATGGTCATAAAATGGCCATAAATCTATGCAGAAGATACCATAAAACCCGATGATCAAAGAAAGTGAAAGTGGCATGCAGTGTGGAGGGTACCATGAAATCCCATGGTCAAAGACAGTGACAGCAGCATGCAATGCAGAGGGGAATTTCTTTTCCAACATGGGTTTGCTAAAACAATGGAGGGGAAAAGCCAATGCAGAATTGCCCAGAAGCCAGTAATATTTTTGGGGGGTGGGGGGGGAGGGATCAATCTGGTACCAATTCCCAGAACTTCAGCTAGAAGTTTGGTTCTTCTGTTCTCCCGTCTTGGAAACTTCGATGTTTCACGGACTTGCTGAGATGCAGCGATTTAGTATGGGGGAATTAGAAGCTCAGCTGATTTCCCTTCTCGTCTTCCCTCCCCAAACTGTCATCTTTGGCTGCAGATACAAGAAGTGAAAGGCGCTCCCTTTTACAACTTCACTGAGTAATTATATTGTCAAGGGGGCAGGGTGAATAAGAACCCCACTCCCAAGTGATCCTCCTCATCAATTGTGAGTCATCGTTTGACCACCAGACAGCTGCAAAGTTAGTGTCTGTTGGCTGTTTGAACTGCTCACTACAATCTGAACACATCTTTGATCAGCTCACAGTCTGGTTGTGAATGTCAAACAAGGTAAGTTCATGGGCTGAACAAGTTAACTGAGAAATTCATGGCACCCCTAGTTATGGGACTAATTTGAAGTTCCTTGGTTTGTGAGACCTTTTCCTATAGGGCAGGCAAATATAGATATGTTCTGTTGAATGCCAAGGGCACACACAGGACTCAGTGTTGTGTTATTTTGATGGAATGGAATGGTATGGAGAATCGCCTTCTTTCCCTCCCCAGGAATGTTTATAAATACATACAGTGTGACATGATGTCATCATGCTTCCATCCGTACACCTGGTCCATTTCACTGGCAGCTATTGTTTCCTGTTGGGGAGCTAAGTGTGATGATATTATGTCATTCAATTTGTATCACTAGACACCAGAGGAAGAAAAAGAATGATGCAACTATGCAACCATCCTCTACCAGTCACGGACTAAGGGGCGGGGGGGGGAGGAATGGCTCTGTTCATTTGGGAGGCTTACTCCTTCAGGGCACTCCCGCCATTGAGGCTCACAGGCATAGAGTGTGCTGGCTTTGTGTGGGAAGCCGGGGAGAGTTTGGCAATCTGGTTAGTGTACCGACCGCCCAACACACCGGCTGATGGTCTGTCATCCCTGGTGAAGGCCATGTCAGGTTGGACGTTGGAGCACTCTAGACTGATAGTCCTGGGTGACTTCAATGTCCATGCTGATGATGCGGCCTCCTCACAGGCGGTGGACCTGTTATCGTCCATGGCGCACTAGGACTTTCCCAATATGTTACGGCCCCTACTCATAGAGCTGGTCACACGCTTGATTTGATCTTCGCGGTGGGGGTTACAGTGGACCACATTACTGCTATGGCAGTTCCATGGTTGGACCACCATGTCCTGAAGGTCCGCGTGAACATTGCACCCCGACCCTGTTTGGGCGGCGAGCGTATTTTAGCTCACCCGTGGAGCCAAATGGACTCTCAGGGGCTTCAAATGGCCCTGCGGGATCCTATGCCCCCTGGCAGCTTGTTAGATTACTAGTCATGGCCAAGTCTTGGCAGCCATCGACAAGATCACTCCCTGATGTCCTCTGCACCCTCATTCTAAGCGGGCTCCCTGGTTTACCCAGGAGTTGCGGCTGATGAAATGAGGGCTCAGACAACTAGAGAGATGGTGGCAGTGTGCCCGTGACGAAGCTACAAGAGCATCTTATAGGACATTTATGAGATGCTATGAGATGGCAGTCAAAGCCTCAAAGAGAGAGTTCTATGCGGCCACAGTTGTGAGCTATTTTGCAGATAAAATCTTGTCACTCCACTGCGATCTCCCCATCACAGTTGAGACACTGAGCAAACTCGAGGCTCCATGCACATCTTCTGGTCCTATTCTGGATTATTTCAGTCCACTCAGCCTAGAGGAAGTCGACAGATTGCTCTCAATGGTATGCCCAACCACATGCAGCCTTGATCCATGTCCTTCATGACTTATAAAAGCTGGCCATGAAGACTGTTCTCTGGGGCGCTCAAGGAAGCAATGGTCCTAAAAAAACTATGGTTCTTGTCACGGGCTGGCTCAGATTGAGCCGACTGAAATTAAATCCGATGAAGACGGAGGTGCTGTGCCTGAGTTGGAGCGGGTCAGGGGTAGGGATCCCACTACCGACCTTTGATGGGGCACCGTTGCTGCCAGCACCAAGGGTCAGGAGTTTGGGAGTGCTCCTGGATGCCGCCTTAACAATGGAGGCCCATGGAGCAGCCACTGCCAAGGCAGCCTTTTACCATCTACGGCTGATGAGGCAGCTGGTTCCCTTCCTTGAACACAATAACCTGCAACAGTGATCCATGCAATGTTCACCTCGAGATTGGACTACTGTAATGCTCTCTACAGGGGGCCGCCCTTGTCCCAAATCTGGAAGCTGCAGCTAGTGCAAAATGCAGGAGCCACATCCGGCCAGTGCTGAAGGCATTGCAGTGGCTGCAAATAGCATACCAGATTCACTTCAACGTGCTGGTTTTGACCTTTAAAGCCCTATATGGTAAGGGGCCTGCCTACCCGAGGGACAGCCTTTCCCCATATGTTCCCCAGAGAGCACTGAGGTCAGGGTCACAAAATCGTCTGACTCTCCCCAGTCTGAAAGACGCCAGATTGGCCACTACCAGAGCTAGGGCCTTTTTAGTGGCAGCTCCACACTGGTGGAATGAGGTCCCAGAAGACATCAGGGCCTTGTGGAACCTTTTACAGTTCTGTAGGGCATGTAAAACGGAGCTGTTCCACCAGGCCTTCGATTAGGAGCCACCACTGAGGAAAGAGCTAAACAAAAAAACTGAACCATCACAGCCCCTACACTAGTGGCACCAAGAACAACTGTAGATACGGGTTTGCTACCTAGGACCATCATACCGCAATTGTCATCTACACTCAACTGCACTTTGTATGTACATTGTTTGTTATGTAAAATTTTATAGTATTGCATTCATGCATCTGTGTTTCATTGTATTTATTGCATTGTTTCATGTTTTAACTTGTTGTACGCCGCCTTGAGCTTGCCTGTGCAAAAAAGGCGGGTTATAAATAGAAAATAATAAATAAATAAATAAATAAATCCTACCGGGTGAGGGAAAATGGCTCCATCCCTACAAAGGAGGATGGGAAGGAGAAGGAACCAACCAGAATCACAACTCTTATGGCCCATGTGACTGACTCGTACCAGTGGGGAGCCATCCTCCTGAGCCACTGCCTGGGATATTCAGACAATCAAAGAAAAACAAAATACCTACTGCTGATGATGATCACAGTGAACACTCAAGCCTGGGGGAAGAAAAAAACAAACAAAC
>NW_015161462.1:286276-316021 GCF_001447785.1 Gekko japonicus | reverse complement strand
AGTCAGTCAGTCAGTCAGTCAGTCAGTCAGTCAGTCAGTCAGTCAGTCAGTCAGTCAGTCAGTCAGTCAGTCAGTCAGTAAACCTCTGTTGGCATAAAACAATACCAGGAAGTAGTCTTCACCTATCAAAATTGGGCTCCTTTATTTACAAATATACCACAAGCATTTGGGTTTTCTTTAAACAGCACTGTTTTAGCATTTGTACTCGATTAGCTTTATGCAAAGGCATGTATAATTGTCTAAGTGGCTCTAGTTTGCAGGACTTTAAAAAGGCATAGATTATTATTGACAATAGAGTAAAGGACTTGCTAAGTCTATAGTAAAGCGGGGGGGGGGATGCAAATAATGCCACATTGCTGCCAGGCCTAGATCCACTGAGTCCTTCCTCAAAGGCCAAAACAGCCCTGGAAAGGGCCTGCCCCCTCTCTGCCTTTTGCTGACAGAAACCAGGGCTGTCAATACTATGTGGTTGCCTAGCAGCAGCCTCTGAAAGCATTAGTTTCTTAAAGCTACAGGCTCTGCTTTTATCACTGAGGAGGGTTAACTCATCAATGAATTTTTTTTAAAGGTTTCAGATATTTCTACAAACCTGGGGCATTTTCAGGTATGTAGAAAGATCTGCTCATAGCTCCAGTCACTGGATTCAAGTATTCACATATTTGGCCATGTTAAGAATGAAATATATTGATACCATAGGCTTTAACACAACATATATTGAAAATGCTGAAACTATTAATTAAATTATCCTGGTTGGCCTCAGGGAACCATGAGGTGTATCTTCTTGCCCTCTGTACCTATTTTCTCCTAAATCCATGGAGTAGTCACATCGCTGCTCAATTCTGCTGTTTCCTCAGGTGAACTGCATGTGAGTAGAAAATAAGATCATCATGTCTTGCAGCCACAATATATTTGCACTGTCCTTTTGCACTTAGGCAAAACAAAACAAAACCCTGATGCATAGAATTGTTCAGGTACTTAGCCTAAATTTGAAGGGGATGTGGAGATAATCTTTGTATCTGGGTTTAATCATTCTCTAATCTGTCATGTTGTAAAGGAGTGTCTGGAAAAGACACATAACTCAGATACAAAAGGCCAAGAGTAAGGTGAATTGGGACCTGGGAAAGACACTGGAACTGGGGAGTAAATTTCAGTCCCTCATTCCCAGATCAATAAGTTGCTACTATACCTACTTATCTGCCTGGATGAATCACAAGCCGAATCAAGATTGCTGGGGAAAAGATCAACAACCTCACATATGCAGACGATACCACTCTAATGACAGAAAGTGAAGAGGACCTAAAGGCCCTCTTGCTCAGGATGAAAGAGGAGAGCGCAAAAGTTGGCTTGAAACTCAACATAAAAAAAACTAAGAACATGGCACCTGGCCCCATCACTTATTGTAAAATAGAAGGGGAAGACACAGAAGCAGTGACAGAATTCACATTCCTGGGATCCAAGATCACTGCAGATGGTGACTGCAGCCATGAAATTAAAAGACACCTCCTCCTTGGGAGGAAAGCGATGGCAAACCTAGACAGAATATTAAAAAGCAGAGACATCACCCTGCCAACAAAAATCCATATGGTCAAAGCAATGGTATTCCCAGTAGTAATGTGTGGCTGCAAGAACTGGACTATAAGGAAGGCTGAGCGCTGAAGAATAGATTCTTTTGAATTATGGTGCTGGAGAAAACTCTTGAGAGTCCCTTGGACTGCGAGGAGATCAAATCAGTCAATCCTAAAAGAAATCAAGCCTGACTGTGCCCTGGAAGGCCAGATACTGAAGCTGAAGCTCAAATACTTTGGCCACCAACTGAGAAGGGAACACTCACTGGAGAAGACCCTGATGCTGGGAAAGATTGAAGGTCAAAGAAGAAGAGGACAGCAAAGGATGAGATGGTTAGACAGTGTTATGGATGCAATGAACATGAAATTAAGCAAACTCTGGAGCACAACAGAAGACAGGAGAGCCTGGCGTGATGTGGTCCATGGGTTCACGAAGAGTTGGACTCGACTGTGCGACTGAACAACAACAACAACAATACCTATTTATTCATTTATTTACTTTGGTTATATCCCTTCCTCTTATGGGCAATGCACATGAAAAGAAACATTTTAATACTACTTACCACATAGATTTTAAGTGGCCCAACATATACACTGCTCAGACATGAAGCATCAGCCCACATACATGGTTACATCTTTTTTAATACATTTTTTTTAGATATGAGAGCCATAGACATAAACAAACATAAATAAAACAACAAAAATCAAATAATGACAGACTTAGATTTTAAAAAAAATTCTGCTGGATAGAGGACTTTCTCATCTCTCTCCTCCCATAGCTGCCTGAAATGCCCCTGTTTTGGGGGAATGGGGAACCCAAAGGAACAAGATTGTTGGAGGCACTTTGGCTGCTGTAGCCAACTTCATGTTCTGTTGGCAAAACTCCTTCTGTCTACATAAAAAACACCAGGGTGGATCTAAGCCAGATAGCTTTTTTTAAACAAACAAAATTATACATATAAACCATAAACAAGAATATTAAAATACTTCTGTCTAAATCATACAAAATATAACACATGAAGTATATAGATCAAGATGGGTAGCCATGTTAGTCTATCTGTAGCAGTAGAAAAGAGAAAGAGTCCCAGTAGCACCTTAAAATCTAACAAAATATGTGGCAGAGTATAAGCTCATACCCTACCACATATTTTGTTAGTCTTTAAGGTGCAACTGGACTCTTGCTTTTTTCCCACGGCTACAGAAAGTATATAATAATTGTTTAAATTTAAAGCAAGACATTTAAAATGTACTTGGCAATTCCATTACCAACCCAATACTATCTACCCCCCAAAGAGTTCAGTTAAAATCACCTATTATTACACAGTGTACTTCTATTATTACACAGTGTACTTCTCTTCCAACATAGCTAGATCCCCTGCCTATGTTTGTGGACCAAAATTTTTTGTGAGTGGCTGCAGTCACACATACTAAGTAATCCACTTTCAATCCACTTTCAAACTGGATTTTTACTGCGTGAACTGGCAAGATCCAGTTGGAAAGCGCATTGAAAGTGGATTATTTAGTGTGTGGAACTGCAGCATTAGCTGCATTAAATTAAGCAAATGTTTTACCTCTCTTTGTAAAATATTGCTAAAAGATATTGGAAATTTGCTTGCAGTTCATTTAATTAACTGTGGTTGGATCCAGATGCCCCGCTCACTTTATAAATTACTCTCATATTGAAAAGGCAAATACAAAGAAATGATGTAATTGTATAGACCACTGATGAGATGCAGCTTCTTCAGCAGTCAGGTACATGGCTCCCTAGTCATCAAATCACCGCAGACTGTGACTGCAGCCATGAAATTAAAAGACGCCTGCTCCTTGGGAGGAAAGCGATGGGGAACCTAAACAGCATGATAAAAAGTAGAGACATCACCCTGCCAACAAAAGTCCGCATGGTCAAAGCAATGGTATTCCCAGTAGTCATGTATGGCTGCGAGAGTTGGACTATAAGGAAGGCAGGAAGGCCTGGCGTGATCTGGTCCATGGGGTCGCGAAGAGTCGGACTCGACTGTGCGACTGAACAACAACAACAAAAAGAACTCTTCATTTAAAAGCACATACTGGATACCACCTTTGAGTCTTGTTCATTTTTATTCATTTTACTTGGTTTCAGTAACAATTTTAGGAGGCCTATATGTTGTACAGGTTGTTTGTACCCTTGGACACCATCCTTGTGAAAATGACATGAGTGATTGCTAGAGGGTCTGTTTAATATTTCCCCCATAAAGTTAGAGCAACTTTCTTCCGCCTTCCATCCACTACTTAGGTGTACTTGGACGGATTGACTTTCTTGTTTTAGAGCCACTTCCATCTGCATTTCTGATGGTTACCATTGGGTGGTGCCAGGCAATCAGTATATTCAGCATAAGACAACAGCTTCATTTTATGTATTGGGAATGAAATAAGATTTAAAATGTGTTCTGAAATTTGCACTGCAAATAGACTCAGCAACTAGTTCAAACAGTTTCACTTGCTAAAAATAAAGAAGGACTCTGTTTTATTTGGTTTTTTTATGCAACTAGTCTGACCCAAATTGTTTTTTTGCCCCAAGGATATGCCTATTTTTCCTTGAATTGTGCTTCAGTAGCTTAATTAATTGGTCCAATTAACAACTAAGTTAAAGGGACTTTTTCTTCGGTATGTTTTTAATATACACATATGTTGTAAATGCCAACACTGAACAGATGCAAAATAATGCCTAACTCAGGTACTTTAAGAAAAGGGGCATTCTTAAATTGGCTTTTTGTTCAAGCATTGATTGAAAGATAGAAAAATAACATAGTGTTCTGATATAAATTCAGAGCTCTTTAGATCCTTTATTTATATGGTATCTTATGTTAATTAAAAAAAAAGTATTCCAAAACAAAATTGACAGGCATGATTAAATGCAATCCTAAACAGGTTACTAAAAATCCAACTCAGGTCTATTCAATGGGACTTATTCCTAGGAAAGGGTCATTAGAATTATATACTGAGATGGTTACAAACTTGCTAAGAAAAAAGCATCTAAAGGAGATTAGGGTAAATCATACCTGACATGCTTCCGACAGGTAGCTATGTTACTCTTCAGCAGCCAAAACTATTGTTGTACTACCTGATGAAGCAGGATTCAGGCACAGGAATGTTTATGCCACAAAAATGCATTAGGTGCTACAAAACTCCATTTTAGACAAAACATTAAATATATTGTTTTGTGATCTCTTTGAGGTATGTCCTAATTATATTGGGGGAAATTTTGAAGGTGTTATAACAGTGCTGATAGCCTGTTGATAGCTTGAAATAACATAAAATACATTGATCTCAAGTATAGAAAATCACCAATATGTAGAATCTTCTTTGAGGAAATGCTATTATACAAGACCATAAAATCAAATTGTTTGAAACAGAAGGACAAAAACAGTAATCATTTTTCTGCTTCCAAAAAAGCATAAATCCTACCAAAGTTTAATCTGAAAGTCATTGATTTACCATATATGTAAGGAAAACGTTTGCTGTGCTAAACTGACCATATTCTGCTATGGTATATTTTCTCCTATCTCTGTGCAGTCATTTAGCTGTGGAATACTCTCTGGCTTTGTGGTCTGTCTCCCTTTCAAATTTTCTAAAGTTTAAAACAAACCAACTACATTTAAAAATGCATCTAGTGGACATTTTACCTAGATGAGAACCTGCTGTGAGTGGTCTAAATATATAAGCCTACTCAGAAAATGAAATGGAAGACAGACAATAATCATAATTTCCATGGAATAAGAATAGACTTTGACAAGTTCTATACAGCTAAAATGATCCATTTAAAACATTCAAAATATTTGCAGGTTTGGTATGCCCCCAACAATACACTTTGATCTTAAGTGTAGTTTTCTCTCTCTCTCTGTGTATCCTCTATAAACCTATAAACACATTTCTAAACACTGAAACCTGCTAAATAGAAGCAATCAAAATTTTAATTTGTATATAAGAACAAGTACTACAAGGACTGTATGTGAAGTCAACAGGTTTCTTCAGGATCTATCTTGGCTTTTTTTTACTGATGTCACCAAACACAGACACCCCCCCCACCCAATTATTAACATCTAGAATGAATAGCCTTCCTTCCTTCCTTCCTTCCTTCCTTCCTTCCTTCCTTCCTTCCTTCCTTCCTTCCTTCCTTCCGACAACCACATTGCTGTCTCTTTGCATTCTGCCATCTGTTGGACTGTTGGGGGGAATTTTGTTTAAAACCATGTAATTATAATCTGAAGGTATGATGATGTTGCCTTGCTGACAGTGATAATGTTCTAACATTGTTAATAATCATGGGCCATTATGTATGGTACATAAAGACATAACGTGCTGCTAATACATACAGTGAAACTAGGAGGAATTATTGGCATGTGGAGCAGTTGCTTAAAGTAAACAATTGCAGACTTGAAGACATTTGAAAGAATTGATCCAATATTCCTTTCTTGCTATCTCTCTCTCTTACTCTCTCGTTCCCCTCTCCCTTTCCAAGGAATTATAAGAGTTGCATGAATAAACTTTTTCCTCCAATAGGAAAGTCACTGCAGAGAATTCTTTTGTAGCTCATCATTCTGTGTTAGATACCTGGAAATATTAATTTTGTACATCGAATCTCACCAAGCATGTAATAGATTCTTACACTGAATACTAAAATCTGGTGTTATTCATTACCAATTTATTACTGACCTTATTATGTAGAAATGAAATTCTGGTTCTGTGAATGGTTCATTATTTTATTGAAATGTTTGTTCCATTTTTAACCCAGTTTTCTCCATCTAAGGATCCCGAACAGGGACTGGCTTTAGTGGTGCCAAGACATGATTCTGAAAATATAATCCAAAGTAGAGTTACATCCTTGTAAATCCATTGAAATCTATGAGTAACCTGCTTGGGACTACTATGTATAACTTGTGTAACCTGTTTGGGACTACTGTGGCAAGGAGTGAGACATATTTCTACACTACAAAGAAGAGTTTTTGTTAATTTCAGAGGTCCTTTTTCACACACACATCTTACATTTCATTATGTGGAAGGGAAAAGGAGCAGAGGTATTTGTAACATGAATAAATATTCATCCCAATTTAGGTTCAAATCCAATTGCAGCTTTAAGCTTCATGGTTAAAAGTGCTATCCCATTATGAAATAATCTTTCAACATTAAATACATGAAAATAATGTATGCATCTTGCCTGGCAGAATTAAAATTTTGGGGCCCCGAGCCAATGTTCCCTCTAAGCTGTGGAGTCTTGTGAAAACATTCTACCTTGTGAGCTACTGGCATTAAAGGTGTGAGCGAGCGATTTGGCTACTGCATAAATTAGTTTGCTCTGGAGCAATCCTTCCTAAGCTAAGACAAAAATGTGTGAGCCGGAGGCTTAAAAAGTGTGAGCTAGCTCACACTAACTCATCTTAGAGGGAACACTGCCCCCGACCTGAGGGGGGTAAGTTACTTACCCCCCTCAGGTCGGGGCCAGTGTTCCCTCTAAGCATAGCATAGCCCCATCTTCTTAGTTCAGTTATTCTAGGTGTAAGTATTGTTTCAGTGTGTTTGCCACTTTAAGGATAATGAATTGCTTTCCAATCTTTCTCTTTTTATTGCTGAACATTTAGCATCTTTTTTTCAAAAGGAAAACATATAGCATATCGCACCACTGCTTACATTAAGCAGTGAGCAGACCCATCAGAGAATGGCAGATATTACCATGGCTGTTCGTTCCTTATTACAATCATTTCACCTCATGACCCATTTCAATTGTCTAGTGTCACTTTAGTTTAAGATGGACAAGACTTTATAGCATTCTGCAGGGTTTTTTAAAAAACAAACAAACAACACACTGCACTTTCCCTCCTCTTTCTCCCATAGCCCCAGATGCCTTTGTAAAGCAGTCTGGTGAAGCAGTGAACAAAACCTTGTGGGATAAGTCTGACACTGGAAGTTAATGATTATCAGTTGAAACAAAACACTTGTTTACATGTTGTAGTCATTAGAGGTTCTAGTCAGTCATACCTCGACTGGGATTCCTGCCAAATGTTTTGAGGGTCTTTCACAAGCTGTGCAGTTTTGTAAATACAAAAGCACTCTTATTAAGCCTTTCTAGTATTAGACTGTGCAATTAAGACGATGGGTAATTAAATTCCTTTATTTGGAATAGGATTTGTCCAAGATGCACACATACCACTTTCTTAGTCCCATAACTCCAGCAGATCCCTCTTTGGGTGTTCTATTGCGGAGCAGTAAGTTAAAAGGAATGCTTTCACAGAATGCCTTTTTAGAAATGAAATGAAATGAAATTACATTCCCCCAACTGGCCTGGTTGGACTTTTTTCTCACCTTCTCACCTTTTCCCCCCTCTTGCATAGCTATAAAACTTTCTTTTCCGATTAATGCGTCTCAGTTTTCTGGAAATGCTTTTGCTTGCTTAAAAAAAAATACTGCAGGTTTTCATTTTAGCTGTATTACAAGTAGAATTAAAGCAGTGATTTGAGTTTGAAGGAATTTAGGAACATTTCCAATTAACTACGGATGCTTTTAAAGTAACGTGGCATAACGGAATTGCCGGAGTATCATTGCTGGCATGTGAACACTTCTTGTAACACTTGTGTATTACTGCATACCTGTACAAATAACCTAGATCCTACTAATTTTGAAGGAATGTGAACAAGACAGAAATATCTCAGATGTGACCATATTTTTGTACATGCCTTTAACCAGGCATGGATGTATTTTAATATAAATAAATATGCACTCATTCATTGCATCTCTGCCATGACAGAATCTTATTTATTGCAATGGTAAATTATTTAAGATTTGGGAGGCGGTATTTTGTAATGGTGATATTGTGAGACAACTGAATTGTCCATACATATTTTATCTCTGTGTTTTTTTTAATTTGCCAAAGAAGATATCAGTTTTAGCAGCTCCTATGGAGGACTGCTCGCTTTGACATTTCCCGGTTGTCTGTAGTGCTAGGCAATAATTAAATATCAGGTGCATAAGCTGCTCTTTAATTTGACATGTGTGCTCCAGGCAATAAACACATGGAGTGCAATGTGGGAGTGTAATTGCTAAGGAATAAAATCTTGTACCAAGTGAGATCATTGTATCAGGTACGGTGTGACAGCTCATTTGATCATTATGCCCAGGCTAAAGAGGTTGCCTAATTAGTTTCCATTAAAACTCACCCTTTAATCAGGAATTATTCTTGCATAAAGAATGTCACTTGGTCCAGATGAATGAACAATTGTTCCCCTTTGAGATTCAACTATCTGTTACACTTGGGATGCCATATGTCTTTTCAAACAATTCAGCTAGAACAGTACTTTGCAAATCTGGATCTTGCTTCATGAAACAGTGCAGATAGTTTCTTCAGCCTGGCCGATATTCCAGGGAGAACTCTGAAAGCAGGTACTGCATAAAACCATTGCTAGTGGTTTTCAGGTAGTGTTTTGTGTTTGCAAACTTTAGAAAGTGGACTGAATTTCTTCTTTGACATCAGGGTACATCAGAGAGCATAGAACACAGATTGTATAGCGGGGACTAATTTTTTTAAAAAATAAATTAGATTGAGTCATATTTAAAAAGTTTTCACTGTAGTGAAATTATTTATTTTCATTTATTTAGATAGTTATACTCCATTTCCCCCCTCAGTTGTGACTCAAAGCAGCCTACATTTTTCTCTTCTCCTTTTTATCATCACAACAACCCTGAGAGGACGGTTAGGTGGTGGGGGAGGGGGGGAAGGGCCAGAGGCCCCGTTCTGCATCTGGCATTTGGTCTGTTGTTTTACCAAACCCACACTGAAACAGAAAAAGATGCAGCTCAAAACCACACTCAAATACCCTGGGCCATAAAAAAGCCATAAATCTATGCAGACAGCCACAATAAAACCAGAGATCAAACAAAGTGAAAGCAGCATGCAGTCTGGACACTGCCATAAAATGTGACGCTCAATCAAAGTGAAAGTGGCATGCAATGAAGATGGGGATTTCTGTTCCAGTGTGGGTTTGGTAAAACAGCGGAGCAAATGCTAAGATGCGGAATGGGCCAGAGAAAGAGAGGACCAAAATCAACTATCATACTTCCATGGCAGACTAGAGATTTGAGCCTCTGACACACCCCGACACCCTGTTCAATTTAAAATTTAAATTAATTTTAGATAGAAACACGAGGCCATTATTATTCTTAAACTCAACACATCCATACTGCATGTATTTGAGAGATACAGGATTTTAGCTGGTATTTAGGTACCACGGCCTCTTAGCTCTCTTAGCCCAAGGCTGCAGTCACTCACACTAAATAATCCACTTTCAATCCAATTTCAGTGCACTTCCCAGCTGGATTTTACTGTGTGAACTGGCAAAATCCAGGTGGAAAGTGCATGGAAAGTGGATTGAAAGTGTGTGTGTGTCCGCAGCCTTGTACACATGAATGTCCCTGTACACATGAAGTTGCCTTATACTGGATCAGACCATTGGTCCATCAAGGTCAGTATTGTCTGTTCAGTCTGGCAGAGGCTCTCCAGGGTCTCAGACAGAGAAAGGTCTTTCACATCACCTGCTGCCTGGTCCTTTTTAACTGGAGATGCCAGGGATTGAAGATTGAACCTGGGACCGACCTTCCTTCCTTCCTTCCTTCCTTCCTTCCTTCCTTCCTTCCATCCTTCCTTCCTTCCTTCCTTCCTTCCTTCCCCTGCTCTTCTAACCTTCAAACCTACAGTCTTGAGTACAATCAATCAATCCCAACTAGGAATAAAAGGGAGAGAGGAAGAATTCAAGTCAGAGAGGACAGGCTATACTATACTAGAGGTGATGTCTTTCACAAGCTGCCCAAACTCTCATGAGCAAGGAATTTAGCTAAGAAAACAATATTTCCTGGCCTAGAGTCCCTTAAAACTTCAGTAACTAAAATATCGAGGAGACGCTTATAGAAACATGGTGTTAGAAAGGCCCTCAAGGATCATCTAGTCCAATCTCTGCACAATGCAGAAAATTCACAACTACCTCCCCCCAGTGACCCCTGCACATAAGTGGCTTGATCCATCCATGACAGGTACAACACGGTAATACAGTCTAAAATAATATATATTGTACAACATAATACCAAAACAGGAGCCAGTTAAATATGCATGAAAGGACGATCACTATGAAAATTAATTGTCATTACATTCTGTTAAGTCAGCACTAAGAGCTCAGACTCTTATATTTGTAAGATGCTGGAAGTCACAAGATTTGCACAAGACCCACTTCCCTATGATATTCTCAGCACCATAAGATAATGTTGCCTGTCTTTTTCATGTGGAAACTCCTGTGATATGTATAATTTCCGCAGGATGCTCCCCAAAGCATCTGTCAGGTTCCAGGTAGGGACCCTGAAATTTGAACCCTGAAAGGGATACTTCCTTGGAGGAAAGATCCCCCTGGGTGAGGCAACATCCCTGAAAATTTGATGATGGTAGTGAAGAATTTACTTCTCAGGAACCCCTACAAGAATTTTTTTTAATTATCATTTCAAAGTGAGAGCAAAAGTTGCTACCTGTATCCCTGTATTTATTTCATGATAATAATAGCTTGTTAATGTTCAGTATATTTTCCCTTGTGGTCTATTTTTAATTAATATTAAAAGTTAATTAATATTTTATTAAAATGTGTACAATTAATTGGCTAGACTGAATGACAGCCATCATTTTCGGTTAGTTTTCTGGGTTACATTTTTATTTGAGCATGCTTTCTTTTCAAGATGATACTATTTCCCTTGGTAATTTACCGTCGTATAATCCTGTCTTGTCACTAGGTGAAGCTGCAGGGCTACCTGGCAAGCTGCTATATTAATATGCAGAACATAGAACCTGTCCTTCACTTATTACACATGGCTGAGTGTCAGAAGCCTGGACCATTCTCCAGCCTTGCAAATACAGCCAGAAAAGTGACTAGTCCAAAATTTTCATCAGCTGTCTTCTCGTGTATTCTGTTCTTGTCACTTGAGGCACACTAGCAACCTAAAAAGAAGAGAGTGGGAAAATAATCAACTTTCTTTTTTTTCTGATAAAGTATTTTAATTAATTAATTTATTTATTTAGTAAATGTATAACCCCGCCTACCCTAAAAAAATGGGCTCACAGCAGCTGAGTACTTCTTTACACAAGCCACCATTAACTTGAAGATATTACTGCCATATTGCCTTTTTCCTGCAAAAAGTCTATAAGGGGTTTCCAATATGTAATAAATGAACTAACTAACTAAATAAATAAAATTGTCCTTTCCCTAAACAATGCAGTAAGTTTAGCCATTGCTGCAAGGTTCAACATCTTCTCCAATCATTCTTCTGTTGTAGATATTGTCAGACACTTCCATTTCTGTACATATAATATTCTTGTTGTTGTAGTCATATATAGAAATAAAGTTCAATGTCTTCCTTCCAACCAATTGTCCATTAGTCCTAACAAGAGGAACTCTGGTTTCAGTTGTATATTATCATTTAAAACCTTTTGTATTAATATTTGTATTTGTATCAACATTTTTTGGCTTTCTTACAAGTCCACCACATGTGATAAAATGTCCCTTCATGATGATTACTGCTTGTGCTATTTTACCTTGCCTCACAGAATCCCTCTTATTATACAGTTACTGAACAAGCTGTCAAGGATTGTGTCTATGAATTGATTGTCAATTAATTTGTTTGCTTATGTATCTCCTCCTCCACACAATGAAAACTCAAACCACATGTTAGTGTTAATAACTTCTGGAAGAGTTTGCTTTTCCTTGCATCTGCAGCTCCGAGTAGTCATCGGTGGCACAATACAGGAACAACAATTCCATTTGAGTTCAACATTTGTAAAAATAGGGAATTGGCCAAAAAGACTCACACAACCACTTTTAACTTTAAAAGGGGTAATTTCTCTGATATGAGGGGACATGTGGGGAGGAAACTGAAAGGAAAGGTAGAAAGGGTCAGAACCATTGGGGAAGCTTGGAAACTATTTAAAACTACAATCCTAGAAGCTCAAAAAAAATATTCCGCAGTTTAGGAAAGGCACAAACAGGTATAGGAAAAAGCCTGCATGGTTAACAAACAAAGTAATGGAAGCTGTAAAAGGTAAAAAGGATTCCTATAAGCAGTGGAAAGCTAGTCACAGTGAGGCTGATAAAACAGAACACAGGCTATGGCAAATAAAATGCAAGTCTGAGGTCAGGCAGGCAAAAAGGGAATATGAGGAGCATATAGCAAAAAGCGTAAAAACCAAAAATAAAACTTTCTTCAAATACATTAGGAGCAGGAAACCAGCCAGGGAGGCAGTGGGGCCCTTGGATGGCCAAGGGGTAAAAGGAGTACTGAAGGATGATAGGGAAATGGCTGAGAAGCTAAATGCATTTTTTGCCTCTGTCTTCACTGTGGAAGATGAGAAGTGCTTGCCCACTCCAGAACCGATGATTTTAGGAAAGACCTGAGTCAGATTGAGGTGACGAGAGAGGAGGTCCTAAAACTGATAGACAACTTAAAAACTGAAAAATCACCAGGCCCAGATGGCATACATCCGAGAGTTCTGAAAGAACTCAAATGTGAACTTGTAGATCTCCTGACAAAGATATGTAATCTTTCCTTAAAATCTGCCTCCATTCCTGAGGACTGGAAGGTAGCTAATGTCACTCCCATCTTTAAAAAGGGTTCCAGAGGAGATCCGGGAAATTACAGGCCAGTCAGTCTGACGTCGATAGCGGGTAAATTGGTGGAAACCATTATTAAGGAAAGAATTAGTAGGCACATAGATGAAACCATTATTAAGGAAAGAATTAGTAGGCACATAGATGAACAAAACCTATTGAGGCAGATTCAGCATGGGTTATGTAAGGGAAGATCTTGTCTCACTAACCTGTTAGTGTTCTTTGAGGACAAACATGTGGAAAAGGGGGATCCAATAGATATTGTTTACCTTGACTTCCAGAATGTTCCTCATCAAAGGCTCCTAAGTAAGCTCAAAAATCATGGGATAAAAGGACAAGTCCTTTTATGGATCAAAAACTGGCTAATTAATAGAAAACAGAGAGTGAGTATAAATGGGCAATTTTCTCAGTGGAGGGTGGTAAGCAGTGGGGTACCGTAGGGATCAGTACTTGGTCCACTGCTTTTTAACTTGTTCATTAATGATTTGGAGTTGGGAGTAAGCAGTGAAGTGGCTAAATTTGCGGATGATACGAAGTTGTTCAGGGTGGTGAAAACCAGTGAGGATTGTGAGGCACTCCAAAGGGATCTGCCAAGGATGGGCAAGTGGGCGTCAACATGGCAAATGGGGTTCAATGTGGCCAAGTGCAAGGTGATGCACATTGGAGCATATGGAAGGGGGCAATTTTATTTGATTTCCCCTTCTCCCTGCAAACCCACATGCCACATGGCATTGTTGCCCTTGAATATCCCTGACCTTGACCCACGACTATCAACTTTTCAGCTGTCTCAGGGGTCTTCTGCAGGAAGGAAACTCCTTGTTCAATCAGTTCATTGTTTGCAATAGATTCCTTTATTCCTGTAGCTGTACAGCTGCATAGTTTAAAAATGTATACCTGAGTTTTGTACTGTAAGGCAATTCATTATTTAAAGAGTTGTAATTAATACGCTAACTTTAAGAAAAACCTCCAATCATTAGATTGTTCATCTGAAGTTTAAGACATGACATGCATTTACAGCTGACTTCATTTTGAAAGCTTTTTCTGTTTACTTTTTCATAGAATGTTGAACACATAGTATTCACAGTACCTCATGGTAACAGGCTCCCGGGGACAGAGAAAGTAACTGTAGTTCCTTGCTCATTCCATTTGACTTGATACATTTAGTCTGAACTCTTGGAGGAAAAAAAATCAATCTTCCCGTTATCTACAAGACTTGGACGAAGCCCCATCCTTTGTACTATATCAAAAGTTATTATGACAAGATTCTTAAATGCCTCAAATGGGCTTTTTATTATTAACTTAAAAACTGAAATCAGATGCAACTATCAACGAATAAGAGACATTTCCAGTATTTTCTATTGAAATATAGATTCACTTTAAAAGATACACAGCGACAAACAGATGAAACCAAGGAGCTTACATACGTCATGACCACCAGAATGTCCAATACAAAGGAAATAAAACCGATATAGTCAAACAGCTTACCAGTTATAAATAACAGAGAATCATTCGTATGTCCAGCTCCTCTCATTTCTTGGCTGAGCCTTGCCATTGTCAGGTTCACAGCAAGGAGCTGCTTGTGCACAGCTGCTGAAACATTTATATGAGAGAAGACTTCTGTGCTATATGATCGCTGTACACAAACAGTCACTACAATTTTTGTGACTTCAGTGCCTCAGAAACAAAACTGCCACCCTTTCTATTTCTAATCCGGTAATTTTGCTCCTGGGACTATTTCTCTAATTTGTGAAACTTGAGGACCAGAACTGAAGGATCGCTGAGAGTATCATTCCCACTCCCCCAATTTCCATATATATTTTTGAGATGTCATTCTCTTTTTTATTTCTGTGTTCCAGGAGGGGGCAGTTGTAGCTGTAGTTGTTTATACTCCAATAACAAACAACAACAATACAAATTAAAATTCCCTTCATAATTAGAATGTTGTGCATCAAAATGCTTCGGCTAATTTTGAAAGGACCTAATTCTTTTGTTTTTCATTCTTTTGTTTGTGTACCATAACATAACTGAAATCAAACAAAGGTCTAATTTTTATTGTATTTAATTTATTTATAGCTGTATTCTGTCTCTGAGACTCAAGGTGGACTACAGGATAAAAAAACAAACAAAAGAAATTAAAAACCAACAAAGTAAATAAAAACAACCACTATGCAATCATAAGACATCCAATGAATAATGCAGTAGGGCTAGGACTGCAGAATTAGAAGAAAATGCCCATATTTGTTTTCCAGAAACAGTGGAACAAAATAGTGCATTTGTGCCATTCTGTAACACAAAAATCAAACACATTTGAAGGAAACCCATCCACGAATCTCATGGTTGCACTTGTGTGCTTTAGTGGAACTAATATGGACACAGGGAAAATTAAGGGGGAAAAGTTAACTAATGAAACCACCATAAAACAAGCTAATAATAACAGTTTCATCTTAAAAGCAACAATTTAGATTTAAAAGATGATATAATCAATAATAAATAATAATAAAAGATATAAAATAAAAATCAGAAGCAGGAAAAATAATTCAAATAAAAGCATAAAAAAAGAAATGTTTTTACTAAGTAAGTGGACTTAATAAGACTATGTAGGGGGCAGGTGGATCGCTATGTGAAGAAAGTTGCAGCACAGACAAGACCTTGTCTCTGACAAATACCTATTCCCTTTAGAATGACGTCACACAGAGAAGGTATGCCAAACATAAAGCCAGATATGGGTTTTGGAAGACCAAGAAATCATTTTACGTGAAATGCTAGAACTGCTGATTTGGACTGAAACCTGCATGCAGTGTTGATTCTCTCTTAATCATTTATCCATAGGCTAAAACAGGTAGAATTCAGCTTAATTTTGAGGTGGTCAGCTGTCACCAAGACTAAACTATGGGAGTGGGAGGTCTATTTGTTCTGGGGCCTCAAGCTCAAGGTGAGCTTCCAATTCAGAAACTTGGTGTGGGTTTATGTGGTTCCCTACTGGACCAAAATATGACCCATTCTTTGCTTAATTAAAAAAAACATTAAATTATGTCTCACTCTTCTTTGATGCCTTCTTTTGTTTTCATGTGAGATCATTTTGATGTTTATTCTGGCTAGAGTCTCAAAAGCCAGAAGTGGCCCGGGCCTCTCTAATTCTCTTAAAGCGTTTGGCTGTCACAGGCTTGGAGAAAGGCCATCAGGTAGAAGATTGCAGATATTTCCATGAAGAGGTGATTCTGGTTTTAATGTAGGCAAGTGATCATTCATTTTGCATACAAAATTGGTTTTCAGGTGCTAGAATAGCTGTGTCTGCTGATGTTATCCAAGTGGCTCTCAGGCAAGATGTGGTCCCAGAAGCACTAGGTGGTTAACGTATCACTTTAGAAAGATAAACATGCTGCTTATTTCAGAAGCATGTGGTATGGAATAATAGTAATTTAACATACTTGAACCAAAGTAATTACCTTTTCCAGTATTTCCACAGTATGAAATTATAGTCCTGAGTAATTGAGAAATATTAATTCCCTCAGGCAATTGACTTGATAGTTGGGTTCTGAATTCCTTATTGCTAAGCCAGAACTGAAGAAGAGAAAGGAAGTTTTATGTCTCCTGTTGAATAATGTGGCTTGCCACTGAAATATTAGAATTATTATTTGAAGAGGTGCTTAAATGAGTACATATTGACGTTAGATTCTCTTACTGTTTGAAGGTGTGACCTGACCATGGATTGATTGGCTGTTCCAACGATGTCTTTATATGTGCAAAAATCTGGCTTGCTCCCAAGGCAATTTTTCCGGTATCGTTCTGTTTCCTCCCCTCTCTTTTTCCTCTCAGCATCATCACACTGAAAAAGATCAGTTTTGCATGGAGAACACCATTAATAATGAAATGCAGTCTCTGTGCTTTTAAAAAGTCTATTTCTTGCTTATAAATAAATGGTAATTTGTTTTAAAGCGTCATTGCACATAGTGTTCAGCCAGATCTCATGCTTTCGATTATTTTAAATAAATGTACCATAAATGGAACAAGTTCTTTCTAATTTGCAAATGATATGCAACATTTTTCAAAGGGGGGGTGAGAATATGGAAAAAAGCAAAACTGTAAAATTCCTTCTTAACTACTTCTCATTAATGGGAAACTGTTCAATGACCTGTAAAGATTAAAGAATTAGTGAATTGGTAAAATTATCAAAATGAAAAATCTGTATAATTTTGATTTCATTTAAAAATCTGCTAAACAGTCTACAGGCTTTAGAAAAGGATATTACTTTTTAATTCCATACTCACAAATGTCCTAGTATCAGTGCTATAAATGGGCTGAAATAAAGGCAACAAATAGTATGTTTAAATGTATGGCATTAGAGGAGTCTGTTTAAATTCAGTTTTCCCCCCTTTTCATTAAAACAACTGAAGACATTTAATTAAGTGACCACTCTGCTAAGTGGAGCAAAAATTAATATACGTAAATGAATTTATGTATGGGTGATGATGCATAATTAAAAATATGCTTCACATGAGAAGCTGAGAAGAAAAAGAAAACATTTTAACAACATTCTGCGTAAAGACTACCATATCCCGAATTTTAAATATCTCTGAGATATATAGAGATATAATAATTGGTAGCAATTTCTCAAGATAAAACCACACTACTGTTCCCTTAGACCACAACATTGCATCAACATACACCGAGGGAACGCAAACCAAAGAATGGCTTACCCGTGAGTATTTTCTGATTGACTAGTTGTATACCTATAACAACATGCTACTTAATTTGCTGAATATGATATGCTAGACATAGAACAACTTTACCTGTGATTTTATTGATAAGCACATGTGGTGATAAGTAGACACGGGGGGGGAGTGTATGTGTGTGTGGAATAGACACAGTATCACAGGAGTTCATATTTCTTTATGGAAAACAAATACAATCTTAAGGAATATACCTTTGACACATGTAAACCATTTTATGCACAAGTAATCTTGTTTGCCAGGTATATCCAACTGGGGTACATAAATTCAACCAGCACTGAGCAAATGAAGGAAGAAGGCAAATAATAGAGAATATAGCCAACAGATTCTAGCAAAGCAAACTTAAGAGTATTGTACTCAGGAGCCTTTGGAGTGTCTTGAAATCTATGCAGCTATCCCTTCCCGGGCATCTCTTTCAATATGCATCCTTTATTGATATTTTTGTAAGGTTTTTATTCTATCCATCACTTTTAGTCCTCTGGGTAGCAAGACATTTTTGTAATTCTTATTACAGGCAGAGACTCTCTTGGATGTATTGGGTTGTTCTCCATTTGTTTGCTTTAACAGTAGTACATAAATAACTGTACAAAGCAAAGAAGACTATATCTCATTGTATATTTTCCTTAATGCTTATAAGGGGGAAAATACAGAAGTTTTTTAAAAATCCATCCAACACAGGCATGCGTTCTCTAAAGAACAGTACTGGAAATGTCTGTGACATTTCTCAGAAATGGAAGTAAATTTTGTTATTATTCAGGCAGTAACTATAAGAGTTACTGTCCAAGCTGAGTTGCTCTTAAATTTCTAGTTGTTTCTGTTTATACACTGCTTTCAGTATTTTCAGTAGAAAGGTAGACAATAAATATTATGAAAAATAGCAAAAATAATAATTTTTGATAAATACTTTTGCATGTCATTTGTTTAGGGTTTTTTCCATGAGACTTTTTGTCACTCTTTATAAGAATAGAACACTACTCTTTTAGAACTGTACAGAACTGTTTCAAATTCTGCTCAGTTATAGGACAAGAGTTCTTAAATATTTTTTATTACTTCCATAGATTTATTGGAGCAGAGAAGTGGGTCTCTACTCTGATGCTTTACAATGGCTTAGAGTTAGAGTTCCTTATACAAAAAAGAAGCGACTGGCAAATCCTATGATATCAAGGGCAGGTGGGTGGGTTGGCAGCAAGTGGCAAAAGATATAGCTTGAGGTGAGGGAAGAATAATGAGCCTCCCCTTTCTGCCTTCCAATTGGATGGTTGCTTCTTTAGCCAGCCAATCCTGCCTCAAGCTTTATATGCAGCTGGACTGGGGCAAATAATTCCACAGTTCTAATGGTCATGAATGCCTCTTCTGCAGAATTTCCTCTTGCTGCTGTCTCCATCCCTTTATCTCTCAAGTACCTTGGAAGGAGTGGTGCAGAAGGCTGAAGAGTGAATGGAAGACATAGAGTCATGGTGGAAGAAAAGTCTTGCTGAAATCAACAGGAAGGCTGCAAAGTTCACAAAAATGAATTCACATTTGAAATTGCTTTACTCAAAATATTATGTTATATTATACTGAACACCTTGTATAATTGTTCAAAATTGTTCAAAATGAACATCATTTTAACTATTTTTGCATATGTGTTACAGCAAGTAGGTGGTTATGTACTGCTGACAAATGCTCACCATTTTCCTGCTTGCTTGGACTGTATAGGTCTAGGGACATGCACCATTCAAAATTAACCATGCTAGAACATATGTGCTGCTTTTGAACCTGTACAGTTAATGACATTTATCATGCTAGTACATACTGAGAATTGACTGGATCATGCTATCATTACCAGGTGACTGTGGAAATTCAAGTAATAGAAATAAACAAGAACATGCTCAGATTTAAGAGTCAGGCAAAGATAAAGTAGGTAAGCCTGGGACACTATGAGACAAGTCTCCAGGACTCTCCAGGGCTGAAATAACCAGGGAGAGGTAAGTTGCAATGTCTAATTTTTGTAAATTTATATTTTCCCTGTTGGTTGTGTTGGGCAAATGGATGGGGAAGGGGAACAGCCATGGTAAAGTATTTGCTACCTAGACCTGATGAACATTGATTTAGCCAACACACATATGCAAAGTATCTGTGATTCAGACCCAATGAACATTGAATCAGCTAGCCAAAATCTAGAACGGAGAGGCGATCTCCCCACCGAGCCTACTGAAATACCTTTTGAACATTAAAAAATAATCACACTTTTTAAAGGTTCAGAACTTCTCACAATCTGCAAACAACTGTGATCCAAACAGAAAGGTAATCAAGCATAATGGTTTCAGATCAGTAACATACTAGATTCCACATATTTCAAAGTAAGTAAACGTTCCTGAGGTCTCCATATGTGTTCACAGGAATACTTTTCAGCTGGAACAACTGAAGATATCTCAGTTAGCCAAACTGCCTTATGTACAGCAGATGGCAACTAAATTTAACGTGAGTCCTTGCCAAAGTTTACGGAGGTCCTGTCAGCCCCAGAGTTCCCAGTGATGGAGACGAGACTGGTGTTTTCCAAAACAAATTGTCTTTTTACTGAACAGTATCAAAATCACATACACACAAAACAGAATCACTCACACTTGCAATCAAATTCCTTTAGAGTTACAGAAATAGCAAAAATAGTTTCCCTTTTACTTAGGAGGTAGGTAGATTATCGGTTTAATACTTATCTGTCCTGAAGTTTTGTCTGATGCAATGGAAAATAGGGGAAGTAGATAGTACCTAGGGGTATTTACTAAATCACACTCTGCCAGAGCCAGCTAGCAGGGCACGGAGCTCTTTGTCTGCAGTCCAAGAGATCAGAAATAAACAATAGGGTGTTTGATAGGAAGCTGGGCTTTAGGGGATAAAAGCATGAAGAGGACGAGGAGGGGGGGAAGGTGGCTAGCAAAGACCATAACGTTTGGTCCTCGCATTTTATAGTCAAATCTTCGGGTGGGTGGTAACCTATCCAAGCTATGATCCACCTGACTATTAATCCGTCCCATACCTACATCTCATTGGTGCGTGTTAGTAAGGGGCAGTACCTTTAAGGGTTGGGCCAATATTTGAAACTGTAAACTCTAACTCATGAAAAGCCATCTGGTCAGGTGTAAAATCTAGGCGCCAAGACATCTCATTGAAGTGCAGATCGATACTGGCTTTCCCATTGACTCAAGGCACCTCCACCAGGAAATGGCAATTCAGATGCAGATCAGATCCAAGTACTGTGTGACATCGGGTGCTCCAGCAATGGTGGAATTTCTTCTCCTTAGTTGTCGTTTCTGCTAACAATGGCTAAAATGGGCTCCTCTTTCCCATAAGGCTCTTGAGCTGAATGTGTGCAAACCTCATTAACATAAAATGCAGGCAAGTGTCCTCTATGTGAAATCTCTCACAATAGGTAATGCAAGCAGCTTTCTTTATGCCTATGGGTATACATGTGTGTGCACAGTTCGTATAGTGTGTTAGCATATATATATAAGTCCATAAACAGCAAAATATCAGTCTCTTTCTCAACATCACCATAATCCTTGAAGATATGCAGCCTACTAATCTGTGCCCCTCTTGGTTTATGAAATCTGCTACAGCAAAATTGATCCAAGGCATTGTACAAATTATTAACACCTCATTAATGGAAAGTTTGATGGCCCCAGCTTTATATAAATCTGCTTAAATAACCCTAAGTAATAAATAAATAGTAAAAGCTTTAAGATTGAAGGTCAAAGAAGACGGGGACGGCAAAGGATGAGATGGTTAGACAGTGTCATCGATGCAACGAACATGAAATTGAGCCAACTTCAGAGGACGGCAGAAGACAGGAGGGCCTGGCGGGAGCTGGTCCATGGGGTTGCGAAGAGTCGGACTCAACTGTGCGACTGAACAACAACAATAAAAGCTTTAAATGACTACTGATGAAGGTTAGAGGAGAAATTATCAAAGCAGGATTACTGCTGAGCATCAACAGGACATAAGTAATGAATATTCAGGAATTACACAATTTTAAGGCTGACAATGAAGAAATTGAAATTGTTAAAAAATTTCTATTCCTTGGCTCAGTCATCAACCAAAAGAGAGATTGCAACTAAGAAATTAGAATGAGATTGTGACTTGGACAGTAGCCATGAGGGAACTAGAAAAGTTTCCTTAAGTTTAAGGAAGTGTAGTTGAAGACTAATGGCTGCGGTCACACGCAACATTAGCCACGCAAGAGATACGGAAGACAAGCGGAGTTTCCGGTCGCGATCTCACCAGCACATCTGGGAAGCGTAGTGCTTCCGTGGCACAACAGAGGCTTCCTGCCGAAAAAGCGCAGCAAAAAACTAGTACCTTGGAGGTACTAGTTTCCAGAAACTGCGGGGCAAGGGCGGGCGTCTGATCGCGTTTCCGGTGGTATCCGGCGCCCGCCCATGTCCCCTTGCGGAAAAGGGGTTTTTTCCCCCACGTCTCCGTGGATGCGCACACGCACCCAACGGAGCATGCGCATTCGTAGTGTACACAAAAAAAGAAAACCAGTTCGCCGCACCGCGCGCTTCTTCATTGCGCGCAGGCGTGTGTTGTGATCGGCACCTCTCCCTTGCCATGGAACCTCCACAGTACCTCCACAGAACCTCCACAGTAGGTCTGATCGCTTTACTGCATGTTAGTTTGCCCCGGGGCAAACAGCCACACTTCTCCTCTGCAGTTTCCTGTCCGTGTGGCAGGGGCCAATATCAAGATAATTCAGACTATGTGTCAGGCTCCACCTCCTGGGGGAGTCAGATCCAAGGTGGGTGTGCTCTCCAGCATCCCCTTTCTTTTAGCATCCCTTACAGGAGCATCACAAATGGGAGGAGGGGGTTTCATGATACCTTGAGCTCTGTCTCCCTAGCCTTTGACCTACCCTCTGGTTACTCAGTTGTGGCCTAGTCGGGTACTCCTCAGCCTCTTAAAAACCTGCCTAATAAAGGATTATTCAGGTGGAGCCACCCTAGACTCTTCCAATAACCTTCTCTTGAGGGTGGGGAACCAACCATAAGCTTCTAGGCTGATGGTTTCCCTCAGGGCTTCTCTTTCCCAGTTTCCTTGCTTGACCTGAGGTCTTAAAAAGACCTTCTTCTGACTTGTGCCGCTCCCTCTGTGTAAGCACTGCTGACCTCTGCTGGCCTTTTGCCCCATCCCCACCTGCTAGTCCCATTTCTGCTGCCACCACCCCCCGCTCTGCCACGAAGCCCTTGCCCCAGGGCCTGTTGCTGCACCCACAAGTGTGAGGCTGTCTCCCTGCTCCCCCCATAGTCCCTGTGCTGGTGAGGGCTGCAGCTTGTTCACCTGGCCTGTTCCTCACTGCTGCTACTTCCCTGGGTACCAACCACTGTTAGCTGTCTTCCAAGCCAACTGCTGCAGCTTTCCCCAGCCTGACTGCACACCCTAGTCTTCTCCTGTCCATCTTAGGACTCCAGGGAACATAGGAGTGCTGGAGAGAGCCTTGTTGTCTTTAACAGCTTTGTTGTCTTCTAGCTTTGCTCCTCAGAAGTGGATGACAATTACCAGCTTCCCCAACATCTTGGGCCTCTTGCCCAGTCCCAGGACACTTGGTAAGTATGGGGGGCATAGCCAGCCCTGGACACAATTGTAATGACCTTATCAGACCTTAGATCACTACCCCAAAATGTAGCAGGGACCCCTCTATAGATCCCCCAGAAGGACAATGCAGTCTTTTTATTTATTACTTGATACAATCTCAGCTGAGCTTTCAAATTATGTAATGATCTAATTTGGGAGGCAAGAGATCTCAGTGTGCTGAAGCATTTTCTCTACTTCAAAAGTGAGGAAGAACAGCAATCAACAAGCTGCTTGAGAATGGACTCATCTAGTCACCCCCCATCATTCCAAAGTAATAGTAATGTCTCAGTTAATTGATTCTTGCATTGCATAAATATGCAACAGAATCTGCCAAAGATTTAACAGTGACATGTAAGCACATTGATCTCTCTGGATCAAGGCTCCCAAGTACTTACCTTAATTCAGTGGGGGATGTATAGTTCTTCGTGGGACCATTCCCGTGGGGAAAACACAGGCGCTGCACTATTCCGTCGTCCAGACGTGACATAGGCACATAGCCAGGCGACACTCTAGCAATGGGGCTGGAAACTCGATGGTACCATCGAGTTTCCAGTCCCATTACCAGAGCGTCGCCCAGCTACTTGCCTACATCATGTCTGGGCAATGGAATAGTGCAGCGCCTATGTTACAAGCAAGAATCTTCCGGCGGGGAAGCATGTGTCCCCCGCCGGTTCGTAGGTAGGTACTTGGCAACCCTACTCTGGATGATATTTTTACACCTCTTGCCATGTTTTCCCATGGAATTCGATCTTGAAAAATGGCAACAATATAGCTCAGTTTGTTATTCTATTTGGCTATAAGTCTCACCAAAGAAGATGTCAGCATTCCCAACAGACCCTTGAGACTTTACTTTTCCACCTAGTCTAACCCAGTCCCTATGCTGTTGAATGGTGACTTGACAAACAGTGTTTGTTGTTAAATTGGCTTGGAGGAATCTCAGGTTTTTCCATTGGTTTGGATTCTCTGATCTGACATTTGTTGGATTAAGCTTGCCACACTGTTCAAGCTTTTGCTGGGACTCGCTGTTTCTGCACTGGCTCTTTTGGCTTCTTGGTTTTGTTTTTGCTACCATAACTTCCCACCAATTCTGGGGAGCATTCCCATGCTGAGGTACTTTAGGGAGCCCTTGGACCTGCTCCTTCCACCACCGATGCAGGGGGTTATGGTGGCACTCAGACAGGTGGCTGTGGTCAGGCTATGTTGGTGCCCAGTGGCAGAGTACTATGCTGGCATATTTCTTGATTATATAGGCCCATCTCAGAGGTACACCAGCATAGCAGCCAATTGGGTACCTGAGCATCCCCCCCAAAAAAAATTGCACTGTAACTTTAGTTTTTTCCAGGCTTACCAAACCAATTCATTAAAAAAAAATCATCTGAGAATTTACCAGCACTCTATCCAAATCTAGTTTTTTCTAGAAATAACAAACAGCAAGCAGAAATAGTGGATCTGGGGGAAAGGTACAAAATGGGCACTCACAGCTTCTGCCCTGGGAAAAATGCTTCAATTTCATCTTGTTAATCTCCCTCTCAAATATATTTAAGATGTTTTAAAACCGAAATTTACAAAGTAACAATTACAGACTGGCCATTTTAAAAGGTATTCAGGTATGTCTGGTTTAGAGAGATGGGAAAATAATATGTCTGTCAAAAACATGCTGAGGATTCTTAGAGGATACCTATTGAACATTAAAAAATAGATATTAGCATAAATATGGCCTCAGCCACATGGGCAGGAAAATGCAGGGGGGAGGCGTGGCTGTTTGCCCTGGAGAAAAGGGGGGAGGTGTGGCTGTTTGCCCCGGAGCAAACTAACGCGCGACTGCGTGATCAGGCATCGGGTTGAGGTCCCGTCGAGCTCCCGTGGTTAGGGGGGAGGTGCCGATCACACGACGCGGCAAAGAAGCGGAGCGGCATGGCAAACGTTTTTTTTAAAAAAAAACAAAACAAAACAAAAACAAAACTGAAATGTGCACATGCTCCGTTGGGTGCTTGTGCGCATCCCTGGAGACTTGGGGGAAAAAACCCTTTTTGCGAGGGGACATGGGCGGGCGCCGGAACTACCACCGGAAACGCGATCAGACGCCCGCTTTTGCCCTGCGGTTTCCGGAAACTAGTACCTCCGTGGTACTAGTTTTTTACCCCGCATCTTCGGCGGGAAGCCTTGGGTGCGCCACGGGAGCTCTACGCTTCCCAGATATACCGGTGAGATCGCGCCCGGAAAATCCACCTATCTTCTGTCTCTCTAGCGTGCCTAATGCTCCGTGTGACCGGGGCCAATATTCAATTGCTGATTTAAGAAAAATAACTGGAAAAGTCTGGTGGTATATGTGTGTGTGTGTGTGTATGTGATGGCCACTGCTAGGAGACCAGCACAGGGAAACTATGGGGGAACTGTATGGAAGTACCATTGCCACTGAGCTGTATTGGAAGATGGAAACTACACATACCTATTCCCACATGGAAAACACCTCTGTCATTTCCACCTAATTCCAAAGAGGCAGTGGAAGTACTAAACTGACACATGGAGGCAGTGATGGACTGGATGAGGGTGAACAAACTGAAACATAATCCAAACAGGATGGAAATGCTATGGATTGGCAGTAAAACCGATTTGGGAAAAGTTGTATGCTTTGTTGTGGACGGGGTGTAACTCCCACTGAAAGGTATGCAGTGTTGGAGTCCTGCTGATATTTAAAAGCCAAAGTGGCTGAGATTCAAATACTTGTAGGACCATCTCCACTTGAATGACCTAGCTTGGGTATGAGGTCAAAAGGTGTCCCTCCTGCAGGAACGTGTGATGACTTGAGTGTAGACTAGTGGCAACTGCAGCCTTCAAAGCATGGCAGTCTCTATCTCTGGAGATACAATTAACATTAACTTTACAGATATTCCAGCATAAGTTGAAGGCTTTTTTTAAATGTTTTGAAAAGCCTATTTTTAATTGTGAAACAGAAGGGGAATATATCAATTAACAAAGCTAGGTAAGACAAAGTAAGTCATAGGTGGGGCAGTACATTCTCCAAAGTAATGGACTTGTTGCCAGCTGATTCAGGACTTCAAATGAGCACAGCAGAGTGAATCAAGTCTACTGAGCTGACAATTGTGATAGCATTGAGAGCCTGCATGGGGTGCTGATTCGAGTGTTGGACAGGCCGGGCTTTAAATCCCATCTCTGCCTTGAAGTTACTTGGACCAGGTTTGCTGTGAGGATAGAATGGAGAGGGGGAAAACTCGTGTATGTAATCATGAGCCTCTTGGAAGAAGGATACGGTAAAAAAGAGAGACAGATTAATCTCTTCTGTTCACCATGGAATCAGCTATATTGGAATAATATTTTAAACCTGATTTACTATTGTGAAGTGGTTGCATCTGAGATTGCAGCTGACAGGCAATATGGCAAAACCAAGATGAATTTGAATTCCGCATTTAGCACCCCTTTCCATCCTTGCATAGGGAGCGATTGTAGCCATAGATCAAGGCGAAAGAGTTATAGTTAGGGGTTAGGGAATAACATCTGAACAAAGAAGTTGCAGAGGACTAGTATCAATAAGATATGCTTTTGGAAAAGGATTTGACATATGACTCATGTTCTGGGAGAGAATTCCAGATATCAGGGTTGAAAAGAGGTACAAGCAAAGCTGAGGACATGATAAAGAAATTTGGAGGCAATTACATTTGGCACACTAGTAAGAAGAAAGCTGTCAAGAAGTAATGTGCTGCTCATTGTATGTAAAATACTTTTTAATTCTGATAAGAGGAAAGTCTTTTTCAATTATTAGTTGCACTAAAAACTCTATTTGTAATAATTATTATACTTTATCTTTTTTCCACATAGTACATCAATGTCAAGAGAAGCAATTACTCACATTTCAATCAATAAAAACCGCTATAATTTGGGGATAGTCAAACAGAATATCTTTTCAAGGTGTGAACTGAATGAAATAAATGATGTGGTGTATTGCGTATGGAAATATCCTTTGTATCAGGCATGGAAAAAATTACTTGATTCATTAGTTGCACAATTAAACATGTGGTCTGATAAAGAAAACCTGTTTTGTTGTTATGTAATAATTCATCATTTATCTTTTATGCCATTGGGATGTTTGCTTTGTATGAATACACTGAAACTTGGTCTAGATAATTAATAAGTGAGACTGAGTCAAATTTTTGTGAGAATAGTTTATTTTGGTTCACAACAAAAGGAGATATTTTAGGAGTAATCTGAAGTTTTCCCCAAATGAACAATACTTTTTTTTAATTGCTTTTTGCTTCAGTGACAAAATTCTACCTTACTCTTTATAAATCAGATTATCTCCTTTAAAGTGGAACTTTCATCTTTAATAGAAGCAAACATTTTTACTCCATTGGCTCCCAAATAATTGTCAACATGGGGTTCCCTGCACTTCCAGTTTACGGCGACACGCTGGCGGACACATCTCCCGGACCTCCCGGGGATGTGATCTACGCACCAGCAGAGAGGAGGGGTGGGCGGCGGGTCGCCACCCCCCCTAGAGCCTTGGTAAAGGGCTCCTAGCCATGGGGATTTTGAGGGGCGACCTCTTCACCAGCACAATTCGTCGGAGATCAAGTGTTTTGAACGTGTGCCGAGTGAGGTCGTATGACCAACAATGAACAGTGAGTCAGGTTAAAGCAAATATGAGAATTTAAAAAGAAATCTATCCCCTGGCAATGGCGAGAAAAGCGAGCAAGAGAGGGGGCCCTCCCATGCACATGAACTAAACAACAAAATACTAGGGGGGGGCAGAAGAAAAAGCATTGAAATCTGTTTTGAGAGACTTATCAGAGCGCAGATAAGCGTATGGGTGTATTTCACTTTAGCAAGTTTTAATAAAAGTAAACAATCCATAAAGATGGCGGGGAAGAGGGCAGAGAAGGACAAACTAGCAAAAGTGAAATCAGTGGGGAACATGAGCCCTTGTCAGCGAGCTGCCATCTCTCGGGGACGTGTCCTTCTTCCCTCCCTCCCCGTGTTATTCTCTTCTGGTATGCAACTGTAACTGCCAAGCTTCTCCTACAGGTGGATGACGGGGTGTTATGTCTTCTTGCTCTGCTTAATTAGATTCCCGTGTGAACTGACCTTGTGTTTATGATATGAGCCGTTGGAGTTCTCAGGCTGCATTGCGCCTTTTCTAATCAACTCCCCTGCGAGGGAATTGAGCCCATTGGGTTAACCAAGTTTGAAGTTCCTATATTATACTGCCCCTGTGTATTGTATTCATTCTGGACAATTTCTGTATGTTCATGACTAACCATGCTTTGGAAATAAATCTTACTTCTTTGGAACGTGGGTTTGTTCTCCTGCTTGGGATCTGACAGTAAGCAACCTGTCTATCTTCTTCGTGGTCTCTGTGCATCACACCCTTGGGAGAATAGCAAGCAATAACTCTTACCTGGAGGAGGGGCCGAGGCCCTACACCTGCGCCGTCTGCAAGATAGACTGACCCAACGCCACACGACGAGTAGACCGGACATCCAGGGCATAATGCTTCACGAAGGTGAGTGGAGTAGCCCAAGTCACAGCGTTGCAGATGTCCTCCAACGGCATACCTCTCAGGAAAGCGGTGGAAGCCGCTACCGCCCTTGTAGAATGGGCGCGAAGCTGACCTGGAAGAGGTCTCTTAGCCAAAGCGTAGCACAGCTTGATTACTTCCACAATCCATCTCGACAGTGTCTGGGAAGAGATCTTCTTCCCTCGGGAGGGCAAACTGTGAGCAACAAACAAAGCTGGAGACTGACGAAAAGACTTAGTCCTGCCCAAATAAAACAGCAACGCTCTCTTAACATCCAGAGAGTGCAATTTCCGTTCCTCTTCATTAGCAGGAGACGGGAAAAACGATGGCAGAACTATATCTGAACGTAAATGAAATTCCGAAACGACTTTCGGTAAAAAGGAGATGTCCAAGGACAATGACACCCCATGAGGGGAAAAACTCAAGTATGGTGGATCACACCTTAAAGCAGACAACTCGCTGACCCGACGAGCAGAAGTGATGGCCACCAAAAACGCAGTTTTGAGCGACAACAACTTCAGAGAGCAAGTGGCCAATGGCTCGAAAGGTTTCCCCATCAAAAAACGCAAAACTAAAGCCAAATCCCAGGCCGGAGTCGGAGAACGACGGGGAGGGTGCAGGCGAATAAGACCTTTACAAAACTGTTT
>NW_015161462.1:232956-285244 GCF_001447785.1 Gekko japonicus | reverse complement strand
AGATTCTCAAAGAGGCATGTGGGCGATTCTATCCTGAAAGCAACTTCAGGAATACCCTTGAAAATCAAGGACAATACCATCAGGACATCCCATTTGAATAAGGCAAAAGAGAAAGAAATATAAAGTTGTAATCCTTTTTCTGCAAACAAACAGCATTGTCTATAGATGATTAATTCCAGAAGGTGTCATTTTCAAACTACATGATAAAAAAGAAAAGATTGACTCTGTCTCCAAAGCACGTGAGTTCCTGAGAGTGCAGCTGGGAGAGACAGCTGAGGTCGAGAAGGAAGAAGATGACAGCTAATCCTGTGGCGAATTGGACTCAGTGTCTTCTGATGAAGACTCTCTTTCTGATAAGGGGGCGGCCGCCCCCAAACGTACATACAAATTGAGGATTAGAAAAGACAAGACAAAATGAAGGCTGAAGGACTCTGAGTTGTGCCTTAAATTTTTAGTTTTATTATGGGATGCTCTGGGGGTAATTACCTCTTCCCAATTTTTCATTGTAGTTTGTAGTCTATTAAAAATGCAATAAAAAAATCCCCTCCGGGGGACCAAAACAACAAAAACAACAACAACATGGGGTTCCATTTTAATGCAAAAATAGTATTAAAGAAGTAGAATACAATGCAGTAAGAACAGGATAATACATAGAATAAAAAGATAATACTTTACATAGCTGTATAGTCGCCAGTCCTGTTCTTTTATAAAAGCACCTTCTTGAAGTATTATACTATAGCACTGTTCCTCTTACAAATCACCTTCTTAAACAATTCTGTTTTGCATATGGCAGCTTCAGAATGTTTTGCTCAGGCCTTGAAGAGTTTGGAAGTGATATGTTAAAAAGTGGCAACGTACTCTCACCAACTTCTTATGGAACTCATCTAAACACAGAGTTGACTGCCACCACATAAGCAGACTGGTGTCTTCAGGTGGCCTTGGATTGCCTTCATTACATCACTACTTTCAGGCAACTGCTCTTTTGAATGTGGTCAAAATGCTACAACAGAATTATATCACAAACTGGATGCACATTGAACAATCATACACCACCCCTGATACCCTTCAAGATATTTTCTGGCTTCCTCCGCCTCGCAGATCCAATACCATTAAACAAAATACATGCTTGGCATCAACTTTAAAAATTTGGGATCTCAAAAAACAGACTCTGGCCCCGAAGATCTCTTCTCTTTCCACATTTATGCATCAAGTATGGTTTCCGCCCGGAATGGAACAAGGAGCTTTCTCAACTTGGACTTCTACAGGGATTAGATAAATTCAGGATCTGGTTACAAAAGGCGTGCTTCATCCCAAAAGTTACTTTGAAGAATGATTGGGTACCAAGATTCCATGGCTTAGGTATTATCAACTTAAAAGCTTCATAGACTGGATATCGGAAATCGGCTCTCTATCACAATCCACAACCACTTTTGAAACCATCATAGATAAATTCTCAGATCAATTGAAGGGACTTCTTTCAAAAATCTACAAAACCCTGATGGACATAGAAAGGGATATGGTCTTGGCCAACGGGAAAGCTTGGCATAAAGATCTTCAAAGCGAGCTAACACCAAAACAATGGATGTCAATCTGAGATTCCCAGGTGGGTAAGTCACAAATCTTCAATATCACACTTCAATTGTTTAAACTTACCACGAGATGGTATCTTTCTCCTGTAAGGCTGTCACATGCACCCCAATCACAGCGTGCTCTGTTGGAAAGGTCGTGGAGCAGTTAGTGATTTTTTTTCCACTGTTGGTGGTCCTGCCCAATAATACAATTGTTTTGGACACAAGTGCTGGAGGAAGTCCACAAAATAACCACCCAGAACATCCCATCAGATCTGGCAATTTTACTGTTAAACTTGACAAATACACAACATC
The DNA here is from genome assembly GCF_001447785.1 of Gekko japonicus. NCBI lineage: Eukaryota > Metazoa > Chordata > Lepidosauria > Squamata > Gekkonidae > Gekko > Gekko japonicus. The sequence continues at coordinate 283,361 of NW_015161462.1, read as the reverse complement.
AAAAAAATTCACTTTTCGGACCTGGCTTCTACCCTCTTGGCAACAGCCAGACTGACAATAGATGCATCTTGGAAGTCTCCTAACCCTCAGATGATCCAAACATGGAGAGACACAATCTGGGATCACTTTATCATGGACAAGATTGCTGATTCTTCTAATGGTTCCCCATATGAATTTTCTGGCTCTCACTCCAAATTTGTGTGCACATGGTTTCCTCTGATACAATACATGATAGAGACTGACACCCTTCCTTCCAACGTCAGTGACACTGAATGGCTACACTTTTGATATAGATCCCTTAGTCTGAGCAATCAACATATATGTTCTTTTTATCTGATATATATCTGTATACTTGATAGGCAGTGTTATTACTCATACTATGGATTGTTTGGGTATTGATTACCTTTGCATTGTTTTTATTATACCTTAAATCTACTGTAATGTTGAACCAAATCTTCAATAAACTTGTTGAACATTTTTTTAAAAGGAATTTTGAAGTGATGACCACCACATTTGAAATGAACCTGGAAACCGAGAGGTAGTCAATGGAGTGACTGTAGATTACACTTTGGATATACATCCCTTAGTCTGAGCAATCAACATACCGGTATATGTTCTTTTTATCTGATATATATCTGTATACTTGATAGGCAGTGTTATTACTCATACTATGGATTGTTTGGGTATTGATTACCTTTGCATTGTTTTTATTATACCTTAAACCTACTATAATGTTGAACCAAATCTTCAATAAACTTGTTGAACATTTTTTTTTAAAAAAAAGAATTTTGAAGTGATGACCAGCACATTTGAAATGAACCTGGAAACTGAGAGGTAGTCAATGGAGTGACTGTAGATTCCACTGTATATTCATCAGTGATATGCTCTGGGTCAAACCTGAATGGCCTAGTGGTTTAAGAACATAAGAACATAAGAGACGCCAATGTTGGATCAGGCCAAAGGCCCATCCAGTCCAACACTCTGTGTCACACAGTGGCCAGAAATACCAGTGCCATCAGGAGGTCCAGCAGTGGGGCCAGGACATTAGAAGCCCTCCCACTGTTGACCCCCCCCCAAGCACCAAGAAGACAGAGCATCACTTGCCCCAGAGCCCCTAGCTATACCTTGTGGCTAATAGCCACTGATGGACCTCTGCTCCATATGCTTATCTAATTCCCTTTTGAAGCCGTCCATGCTTGTAGCACCCACCAATGTTGTTGTTGTTTTTGTTAAAGTTTTCAGTACTCATGTATTGGCTGAATGGTGTGGGCTAGTATACAAGGATTAGGACTTGGATAAGTATCACTGTATCAGTGTTCCAGTATCAGTGAGTATCATCACAAAAAAAAGCCCCACTACACACATCAGCAGGGAGACATTCCCTCATCACAGCTACTCCTCATGGTTTAACTAATGCTTTTATGCATTTGTATGTAGAAATTAGTCTGGAGTTTTGCAATATTGCTTGTTGCTTTCATTTTTGCATTCCTCCGAATAGCCTTCTCCTTCCTAATGGTGCTATTAACATTGGGATTAGATGCAACCAAACTTACATTTTCATTTGCAAGCATTTCCCTAAAAGACACCATAGTTTCGGGGTTTTTTTTGACAACACCCCTGCTGAGGGAAATAAGACCACATAACCTAGCAATACTTATTTTCCAGCACCTGCTGATGAGGAGTATTTTGCCATTCTCACATCTCTCTACCTCAGCCTCCTTTCACCCTTCTTCCACTTTGCACTGCCCCCTGCTAACAATCACTCATCTAAATTTCCCAGATGAATTCCATGTGCAAAGAACAACAGACTTAACCTGAAAATGAAACGTACATAAAAGCAGAGGGGATTTAGAATGGAAAAATTCCATGTGTGGGGGTGGGGGGGAGGGAGAAAGGACATGGAGAGATACAGACCTATAAACAGATACACAGCCTTGCCCATAGCTTGAGTAATCTGCAAAGCCTTTGAAACATTTCAGTTTCATGTCTGTGATAATTAAAGAGCAATGACCTTCTCATTAGTACTAAGAGGCCCGATGATTATTGTTACCCGTTTTCCTTAATGGATGCAAGCTACACGCGTGAACTTGGAATATCAAAGCAATTCTCCAAGATATTTATTAAAGTCAAAATTACAAAAACACATAGCAAACCTTTAGTTTGAATTACAAGTGTTAATATATGCAGAACCAAATGAATAGCTCATCTTTCTTCCTCTCTTGTATCTTAAATTTTTCATTACAAATTTCCAGGGCTTCAAAGTAGGATCTCACAGTCGGCCCCCTTTTTTCTTTCTTGCATGACAAAGAGCTGTCAAAAATTGTTCCTGTGTTTGTTAGTATTTTTTCTCTTTTTTCTCTCATCTAAATGTCAAACAACTTAGCTTAAATAAAGCACAGCATTCTTCATCTGGTGCTTCTCAAAAGAAAAACAACACCACAGAAGGCGTCTAAAAAGCCCCTAATTAATGTTTCTCATTGATTTTTGTTTTAGTGTGATGTATTTTATGAAAAAAATATGAATCTAGAAGGCACTCTCATTAAAATCATTAGCAGCTCAATGTTAGCTGAAAACAGCTCATTCTTTGCACTGCAGTGTTTAAAAGCACATTCACACACAGTTCTTTATTAACATCACAAGCCTGTGCTAGCTGAAAACTAACATTACGTTTGTCAGGTACCATTGAGTGGTGATGAGCACAATGTTAAAAAAAAAGCCCTATCGAGGTGAATAATAAGAACCTAGGGTAGCTGTATCATGCCTGTCTTTTCAGGACCCCTTTCATGCATACAAGCATGAAAATGTAACATCTTGGAAGATGATTTCTGTATTCTGCTTTTAAATTACAGTAATGGCTAAAAAGAGGGAAACATGATTTTTGCCTGGTGGGGCCTGCTTCATCTTGCCAGCAGGACCGAGAATATTTGAGAAGAACAACTGAAATGTATTAAAACAATTTCCTGCTGCAGTAAAATCCTTGGGCTTTGGTCAGACCACAGAGATATAGGGTTGCCAGACAGGGGTCATTTCCTGCAGGAGTGCACAGGAGTGGAGCTCCGGCAGTAAAGAGCCCAGGGGGTGGGCACATGCAACAAGCCCCACCCGCTGCTCCCAGCAGCCCTCAGTCAGAGCAAGAAGCAGCCAGGTGAGTTGCAGAGGCCCCCCCGGCCCCCCCGGTCCAAAATAGTCCAGTGGCACCTTTAAGACCAAGTTTTATTCAGGTACAAGCTCTCCTCTGCGAGGACAGACCTGCATGTTCCCCCCCCCCAATAGCTAGCAATCCAAAACAGTCCAGTGGAGCCTGAGCGGTGGGTGTTGCCTTCTGACACACTTCCGGTAATGTCAGGGGGTGTGGCATATACAAATAAGGTATGCTAATGAGTTATGGTATTGAGCTCCTGCACCTCTTTTTCTGCAAAATGACTCCTATTGCCAGGTATGCCCTGGTAAGCACTGGGAGATGGGGGGGAGGCAGGAATTTGCCAAAGGGGTGTGAGATCGTCATGCCCATGTGATGAAATAACTTCTGTGTGACCCGGGAGCAATGGCATCATGCCAGGGTGACTCTCTACCACTAGCTACAGCATTGGTCCCAGAGTGATTCCATCACTTCTGAGTTGCTCCAGAAGTTGCATCATTTTGTGGGGATGACAAGGTAAGCATCAGAAGGCAACTGCTACAATTACCTGGAGGTCCCTCACTATAAGCAGGCAAATGTGAACCTTACTGCAAGAGCCCCCAAAATGCAGAGCAGCTGCTGAGATGCTTCTGCTTTTGGTCTTGCCATACAGAATCCCCCTCAAAAGGCTGATTTTGGCTATATGCAGAGTATTACCAGGACAAAGGCTGGCTTGATTCCATTTGTGATATACCCAGGCCCATAGTTACAGTGGGGCATTTGGGGGCACCCCCCCGACTTACAGCAAAGGCCCCTTCAAATGCCTCCTGACTCTGTCCCCAATAAAGAGGCGGCCTCGGCCATGCTCCTGCCCCATCCCCTGCCACTTGTGCTCCCCGCCTGCCCCAAGTTGCGCTTGTCGTTCAGCTCTCCGTGATGGTGCTTGCCCGCTTGCGCAGAGGCACCTCTTAGGTGGGCAGTGACTGCGGGGCTCTTCCTGCGAGGGAAGTAGCTCTGGAGGGGCCTCCTCTGAGCACAGCATGTGGCGGAGCACCCGCGCCCCCCCATGCAGAGGGGGCTCCATCATATTGCTTCGGGTAAAGAATAAGCCCTTTGGAACATTCCACTTCTAAGAAAGTGGGGGGAGCTGAGAGAACCAACCACAGCCGCCCTGCGAAAAAGGTGCAACCTGCCATTTTAAACCCTTTCTGCTGTTTTATATCTTTCTTATCAGCCCTAAAGACTTTGTTGGTCTTAAAGGTGCCCCTGGCCTGGACTCAAAACTTTGTATCACCCCCACACACACACAAACACGCACAGTGTGCATTTTGGTAGATTCCCCCGCTCCATATGGGAGCTGGGAAGGTCACAGCTGCTTCTCCAGTCTCCTAGGTGAGTGTCTGGAACTCCTCCTCCTTCAGCTGCCTGGTACTTCGTCAGTGCAGCCAGCATGGAGCTGGCCGGGGCGAAGGCGGAAGCACTCGGACACAGGAGGGAAGCCTTGAGCCACCGCAGCTGCCTAAGGAACCTCTGGCCATGGAGAGTTCCTTGGCGAAGGTCAGCACTGGCTGTTTTGAAAGGGAACAGGGACATCTGGTGCCAGCCTCGTGCCACGGGGAGGTCATGACAAGGAGTGTTCCTGCGAGATCTTTAACACCAGTTGCCTAATCCCTCCATAGCAAAAAACAAACGAACAATCTCCACCACCACCCACGAGGAAATGAGCACACTTGGAACTTTTCAGCCTCCATTTTTTTTTGGGGGGGGGGAGAGGCAGAAGGCGTTAATTAAAGTACTTTTAATTAAATTAGCCAGTGCCCCCTGAGAAATTAAAAGGCCCCCTGACTTAAAAAATCCTGTCTACAGGCCTGGATATACCTCGGAATAGGTGTGTAAAGCCAAACTAGACATGAGCTAGAAAATCTGTGACTAGGATCCCTTTCAACAAAAGCCAAGAGGTTTTTTTTGTGTGTGTTCAGACTAGAACTGTGGTGCATGGAGATGAGAAACTTTTCTCAGGCTCCGGTCACACGGCAAAGTTGCCGCGGGAGAGGCACGGGAGTCCTGCGGATTTTCCAGGCACAATCACACCCCAACATCTGGGAAGCGCAGTGCTCTCGTGGCGAACCCGTGGCTCCCCGCCGAAGGTGCGGATTAAAAAACTAGTACTTATGAGGTACTAGTTTCTGGAAACCACGGGCCAAGGGCGGGCATCTGATTGCGTTTCCGGTGGACGTACGTCCGTCTCTGCAGGTTGCGCAACAGCGCCTAACAGCGCATGCACACAAAGAGCGATTGCTAGTGCAATCGCGCGGCATGACTTCTGTGCCACGCTGCAGGATACCCGTTTGGTTGGCATCTCCCCCCTAACCACGGGACCTCGACCAGGATGTGTGCTCGGGCGGCCGCGCGTTAGTTTCCTCTGGGGCAATTAGCCATGCCTTCCCCCCGCGATATCCGGCCCGTGTGACTGGGGCCTCAGATGCAACTCCCAAGGTAGTATTTGTCCAATAGGGTAAAACATTCAGGTACCCATATGGGATAAATTGCTTAGGAGGAACAGTTAGATAAGGAAAATAGCACACGAAGAACGGACTTGTCCATGTAGTACCAAACCGTGGCTGAGCATTATATCCAAATCAAGCCATTATAGAATCGAATTTGCTCTTTTGTTGTTTAAGAAATGGTGTTGCTTATTAAGAATATGTCAGTTGCCAAGACTTGGGATAATTAGTGAACTGATGCAGACTAAAATTTAATGATATTAATGATATCTTTGTAACTTGTCCGCCATTTTAGGAAAGTGGGAAAGAAAATCAATCCTCCTTCAGCTCCCTTCTCCATTAAGTATTTTTATAGTTCCCGTAGAGTACAAGGCTATTATAGACCAACGTATGCAGCCTACATTTAAGATATCCGTTTAATAATCAAATGTACCTTTCAGATTACAGCAAATGACTGTATAGTGCTTTTGCACAATGACATGCATCACTTTATTTCCTAGTTCTTGGAAATAGTAGATTCACAGCAAAATTTCTGGCTGCACTCAGTAGTAGATGGATTTATTCTTGCTAATAGTGTAGCCAGCTGCAAAATTCACACTTGTGGCATTACATTTCATTGACTTTTTTGATCTGATGTCCGTTAATGGTGTTGTCAACCAAATTATCATACAAAAATAATTACACTGCAAGTAAAAAATTTAGATTCAGATATGAACAGTAAATCTCCATTAATTTAAGGCTCAAAATATGTTAATGCTTTGTAATATTTTTTCTTTATAGGGAACACAATAGTGAGGTCATCTGTAATAAACATGTTAATATTGAACCTTGGTAGTTTCACCTCTCAGGTCTGTAAGACATTTATGGCTGAAATATGGGAAAGAGATCCTTAAAATCTTGTTTTATGGCAACCTCTATGCAGGACTATAAAACACTCCTGTGAATGAAACATAAACTAAAGAAGATCTATGTTTTACTAAAGGGGGTCTGTGCTTATACTTATTGCTGGTTTGACTTCACCAACATTCAACTTGCCTTTGCTTCATGAGGCCAGATTTAAACTTCTCATTACCTGCTTCGGCTGATGGATTCATACCTAACTTGAATTAAGTAATGCAATGTAAGAATTGTTAAACTGTACTTTAACTTTAAAATGAGTAGAACTACTTTATTTTAATATGTTGGTTATGCTTATCTTCATTTTTCTGATATACTTGGAAATGTAGAAGCTTCCAGTTTAATGCTGAGGAGAGTTACACCTTTGTGAGTCCATTGAAGTGAATGAGCTTAAAAGGGTATAACTTCCCTTAGGTTTGTCCACTTCTACTAAAGGACCTTTTCACACAGCTTTTTAGTTTTCTCCAAATCATTACATGGAGATTCACAGGAGCACAGGTTTCTCAGTATTCTGTGGTGTTTATTTAAAATGCCACCTACTTCTCTTGCAAAATCAGAGTACAAAGGAATATACAAAAAGTAAAATCACAAATTAACGATTCGCAGTAATAAAACCACAACCGTATTAGAAAAAATGAACCCAGAAACAGATCAAATGTCAAAATAACATTATTATCTATCCTGACTCCTGTTGGGTTTTTCAGAGTTTCCTAAACCCCAGGAGGTTCAGTGTATCCCTAGTAGACTGAGGGAGGCCTTTCCATGAGACCAGAACTGCCAGAGAAAAGACGAAGACTGGGCTGTGACAGAATTTCGTTGCATAGGTAAAGAACTGGAGAAAAGAACCTGTTGGGAAGACCAGAGTTGCTGCACGGGTTCATACTAGGAGATGCTATGTTTCAAGTGTGTGGGTCCCAGTTCATGAAGGGCTTTAAATAATCAGCACTCAGGCAATGAGTGCTAAGATGTTGAGACAAGGTTTATCTGCTCAAAACAGCTAGTTGTAGGCAACAGTTGAGTTGCTGAATTCTTTTTTTTTTTAAGCCCCCAGAAGGGATTTTTTATTGCATTTTTTATAACACTACAAACTACAACAGAAAAAGGGAGGGGAACTACATTTATAGGATAAAGAAAGATACCCACTACTGACTAAAAACCCAAGAGAGGAGATCATCCCACCAGTTTAACCATCCATTTAGTCTTAATCCCGTTAATCTTACTATCAACTGAGTCAAGTTTAACATTATCTTTTTCAAATCTGAAGTTTAACTGTCATACAAAAGCACCGCGAAGCATCTCACTTCAACATTTTTAAAGGCACAATTCAGAGTCCTTCAGCCTTTACTTCTCCTTGCCTAGTCTTTTCCGAAGCTTATAAGGACTTTTAGGAGCTGCCGCCCCTTTCTCTGGTAGAGAGTCCTCCCCAGGGGATTCAGAGTCCAGCTCGCCATTGGACTTACTGTCCTCCCATTTTTCTCCTTCTTTCCCTGGCCCTCCCATCTGGACTCTTAAAAATTCCCGTGCTTTCTGGACAGAGTCAATCTTTTCTTTTTTATCCTTGATTTTGAAGGTTACGTCTTCTGGAGTTAACCATCTATATCCAATTGCATTTGTCTGTAGAAAAAGAATTAATTCTTTATATTTCTTTCTCCTTTGTCTTATTTCAAATGGAATGTCTTTTAACGTCCTGATGGTATTCTCCCCCACTTTCAAAGGTGCTCCAGATACCGCTTTCAGGATTGTATCCCTCATGTGCCTCTTCGAGAATCTTACCACAATTTCCCCAGGTAGATTGTTTTTCTTTATATATCCTGAATATGACCTATAGGCCACATCCATTTCGTTTAACAAGAGTTCCGCCTTCATATCTGTCACTGGGGCCAATACTTCACTCATTAGTTCCTTAAGATTCTCTCCCTTTGTCTCTGGCAAGCCCTGGAAGCGAAGGATCATATTAGCCTTTTCCATTTGTAATTGTAGCAGTTGATCTTCTGTAGAAACTTGCTTCTTTTCCAGCTTTTGAACTTTCTTTTTCACCTTTTGTGCAGTGGCGTCCACTTCTTTCACCTTTTCAGCCAGTTCATTCATCATTTTAAGTGTCTCGGTTATCTGTGTCTGCTGTGTGGTGATGCACTGAGTCATTTTCGACATCTGATCCTTGAGGTTACTCATTTGGTCCAGTAGAGGGCACATGGATTCTGCCAAAGTCTTTGCCAGCTCGTTAGCTCCTTCTGGTTTAGGGCTCTCCCTTAGTTTTGATTTTGAAAGTTTCTCTTTCTCCGTCCTCTTACCCACCATCTTTCTCATTTGTTTACTTTGAAAAATATTTTGAAACTCTCTGAATATGTGCTCAAACGCCTGAACTCGCCTTGGTAAGTATTTCTTAACAGTTATGCATGCCTTCTCTTCTGCTCCCCCCCCCTCGATTCGCTCAAAAGTTCATGCGGTTAGGAGGCGTCCCTCCCCCGCCCGCTTCACTTTCTGTTTTTCAATATGGGGTAGGGAGCTTTCTTTTTCTCTTTAACCGTTGTTTCGCTCAGTCAGACTCACGTTCATATCTGGTCTTCTGACCCCGCTTTATTTCATTTCATCCACTCGATCTCCTATGCTTGCCCCGGTCAGCGTCACTAGGTCCCATTCGGGCACTGCACAGGAAGGACCATTGGGACAGAAGAGAACCTCAATTCACCCACAACACATAGGCGAAGAGGCGACTCCTCATAAGTCCCCTGGCTAGGAGCTTCCACCAGGTTCCCTGGGGGGGGGAAATGGGCCAGCACTCCCCCTCCTTCCCGCCATGCACAGACCTCATCCCTGGGAGGTCCGGGAGATGTGTCTGTCTAGCGTGCCACCATCAACCGGAAGTCTGAGTTGCTGAATTCTAAAGCAACTGAAGCTTCTGAATTGTCCAAAGGCAAAAGTCCAGGACAGTACCAGACTGGGAGGGAACAAAAAGTAGTACTGGGAGCCTGCTCTTCCAGGCAGGAGTCTGCTGTTCCACTGTTAGGGAGTGGGGCTGTGGCTGGGCTTTGGGAGTTGCGCCCTTTCCAGGGTTGTTTTTACCTCCCATTCTGGCCCCTTAATAACCCTACAGCTGATTGCCCTGGCTGCTGCCCTGAAGCTGCCACCTCCAGAGTCTGCCTGTCCACATGAGGGCTGCCTCAGTTGCCCTGCAGATAATCTGTCCCTGTCCAGAAGGGCAAAATACTGTACAGAAAGGCTTACCACCACCTCGGTCGATGGAAGAGCTTGTATCCAGTAGTCAGGTGCAGAGTGGTCCTATTGTAAGGCTAAATTATTTTTGAACTGCATGGTAGTGTTTAAATTCTGTTGTCAGTGTTTATCACTATTGTGTTTGCAACAGACCCTTGTCTTCAAATGTGTATCTCCATGAAACATTTATGAAATCGGGTGCTGAACATTTCCATCCCCCACCATTTTATTTATTTATTTATCTAAAACATTTCTATAGTGACTTTCCACCCAACTTGGGGGCCCCAAGACAGTAAACATTATAAAAATTAAAACAATATATGTAAAATAGTTAAAACCAGAGCTCTTTTTGTAGCAGGAACTCCTTTGCATATTAGGCGACACACCCCTTATGTAGCCAATCCTCCAAGAGCTTACAGTGGCCTCTGTAAGAAGAGCTCTGTAAGTTCTTGGAGGATTGACTACATTAGGGGTGTGTTGCCTGATATGCAAAGGAGTTCCTGCTACAAAAAGAGCCGTGATTAAAACAAACAAAATGTGTGAACCCATAAACACATATCTCTCCTTAAATATAATTGAGTAAGGGAGCGGAGAAAAAATGCTCATCGTCAGCTATTGGGCTGCCAGCTGCCACTCAAGGCTGCTGGCATGCCATTGGCTGGGAAGCAGGAGGCGAACGCTGCGAGCAGATGGATGCCACTGCCAGGAGCCGGGGAAGGGAGGCTGCGAGTCCAGGTGACAGGGCTGGGCGGGGCCGGCACCAGGAGGATGCGGCAGCCCTGGAGAAGCGAAATGTCAGTGAGGGGGATGGCAGAGGCCGGGGACAGTGGGTGAGGAGCTCATTCGCTCCACCACCTTCTTCGGTGGGGGGGCCCTCTGCCGGGGCCGCCTGGCCTCAGGGATGGGGGAGGCAGCTGCCGCGCTCAGGGACTGGTAGGCGGCAGCCCCCCTCCCACCGCGCCAACCACCGCCTCCATGCACCATGCGATGACGATCCTGCGAGGCCCGAGGCACTCGCCCTGGCCGCACACATCTTTGCTCTTCTACCTCTCCACCGGTGAGAGGCAAAGTCCTTCAGTGGGGTGGGATTGTGCCAAGTGTGAGGCCTCTTTCTGGTGGCTGCACCGGCCTTCCATTGCACGGGGAGGCCTTTGCCAGCCAGGCTGCAGGCCCTGGATTGGAGGGGACTCTGCTGGCCCCGGCCATGCTAGGGGGTGGGGGAGGCCACCACACACCACACCTCGGCCCTGCTTCGCCAGGCGGGACCTGGCCCAGCCCCCTTGCCCCAAGCCGACAGCTCTCCCTAGGGCCCATTGCCTCTTCCCGCAACGGGCATTTCCCCTAGTAAACATATAAACAGGGAGGCGAGCTAATAAGAGTTAGTGAGAGAATGCTAAACATAACAAAACAAAATCACCTCCCAGTGGAAGACAAGGATAGAGAGAGCTAGATGAAGTTCCCTAGAGAGGGGGTCCCAGAGTTCTGGTGCCATCACTAGACCATTTTTCTTCTCCCCCTCCCCAATTGTTTTTGCTGAGAGAATAATAGTTAAGAAGCTGGCTCTAGGGAAAGGTGGTAGATGATGGGGGTGGAGATTCAGCATTTGCCTGCTCCCCTTTTTTTCATTTAAATTTGCAGATCCACCAAGATTTATACCAGTTTAGCAGTAACAGAGTCTGCTGTAGTTCCACCCTAATTAATAACAGTGTTGAACAGTGGTTCTAATCATCTAGCCTTCTAAAAAAGGTGTGTCTATGGCAAGAAAAAAAAGCAGTAGTTTATTAATCTTCAGCCTTTTGAATTCTTTTTATATTCCTTTTCAATACTCCAGTTGGGATTTTAAAAAAGGAATAAATGTCCAAAAATAATACCCATTCCTTTGCAGATAAAAGATCAGCTCAGTATCATACAACTGAAAAACTGGGCAGCACATGAGAGGAGCTCACTTAGACAGAAGCTTCACATTCGTGTTTTTAATTAAGAAGGGGCAGGATTTAGCAAGTCATGGCTTTTATCTAAACACTTCTGACATAACTCCACTTTGCAGCAGCAAAATTAAGACTTAAAGCCACATTAGCAAAAACAGATGGCTTTCAAAATCTCTCTCTTTTTAAGTGCTTAGCGTTGCTTTAGATGGAGCCGAGTTTGAAAACTTGAGAAAATAATTGCCAGATGCAGGTCTTATGATTCAGTTTTGTATGTTAATACACACTATCCATACAAATGCATCATTGTTTTATTTCATATCGCAAAGTGATAGGTTGGATACATCAAAGACAATATTTTGAACAATGAGCAATGTAACTAGTCACATTGTGTTTTAGTACTCTGATTGTTAACTTTTATTGTACATCAAAATACAAAAGGCATTTAACTTCATTTTAAGATCATTTTAAATGGGGAGAAGAAACATTATGCGGCTAGCAGCATGCATGGTTGAAAAATAACAGGGCATAATCCAGGGGAAATTAAGCCATTTTAAATATATTTAAACTTTAATAGGAGATATATGCCCAATTGAATGGGAGATATATGCCCCCATAGATATAAATGGGACTTAAAAATGCTTCACTTTGAGAAGATTCTGTTCATTGAATTCTTACAAATATCAACTGGGATTGAGTATCTAATGTATTAATGCCAACAGTGTGGCCCTAAGGTTGTGCACTGGATGTTTTTGTAAAAGTGATGCAGAGAATGCGCCATGGAAACCAGGATGTCTCTCTGCTAAATTCCATTGTTACACAATATATATAATACAGATGCTTCAGGGGATTGGTTGCAGTTCCTACAGAATGGTCAGGGACCTGGGAGTAAAGTACTGCCACTGTCTTGTACTCTGCTGACGTGAGTGGCTCATCACAAGGGGCTCCGTCATGTTAGCCATGAAATTTTGAACCTGGCTTTTGGGGACTGCTTCATAAAAGTCATTTACTGAACTGAGCTGATATATAGGTAATTAAAATGGATGACTCTAGGCACAAGTCAGAACTTTTCAGTGTAACTATTGCATTGGTGAGCCAATGGAATGGATCCAATTAACAAAAAGCAGGATGCTGCCCGTGGAATGTGACTTTTCCTATTCTCCCCTATCTACCAGCCCTACAAACTCCTACTTGTTGCAAGTGTAATGTATGTGTAAGTGCCTTTCCAATCAAAGGCTGTGATCACACTGGCGGCTTGGAGCGATATGGTGCCGCCTCTAATTGAACCGGCTTAAAAGGTAGTGGGATATATCAGCCACACAGCACACCCTGCTTTGGGTTACCATGTAGACATCCTGTGCTTAAGCCTCCACATTATTGTGGCGCCGCAGCCATGGAGTGAACTGCAAAAAAAGAATAATCCAAACACCATGTGTGTGCATAGTGTGCACGCATGCGCACATAGGCAAGTAATGCTGCACGTGGAATGTAACTTTTCCTATTCTCCTACTTGTTGCAAGTGTAGTGTATGTGTAAGTGCCCTTCCAATCAAAGGCTGTGATCACACTGGCACGCATGCGCACATAGGCAAGTCTTAAAAAAACCCTCCTCCATAGCAGCAGAACAGATCTGCAGGTTCACACTGCCAAATCTGTTCTACGTGCGCTCCCCCGTGTTCAGACATCCGGTCATGCGCAATGAATGCGCGGGGAAACAAATCCTGTGGTAAAGCCTCCACATTATTGTGGCGCCGCAGCCATGGAGCGAACTGCAAAAAAATAATAATCCAAACACCATGTGTGTGCATAGTGCGCACGCATGCGCACATAGTCAAGTCTTTAAAAAACCCTCCTCCATAGCAGCAGAACAGATCTGCAGGTTCACACTGCCAAATCTGTTCTACATGCGCTCCCCCGTGTTCAGACATCCGGCCATGCGCAATGAATGCGCGGGGAAACAAAAACACCACTTCGGAGGTGGTGGCTTTTTAACCTGGCTCCAAGTTGTCCTCCAACAGGGTGAGTATGCCCGGGGAACGCCTGACAGATGTGGCTTTGTGATCCTGCCCATTTAATCCATTTGTAAAACATACCTCTATTGGGCCAAACTGCCAGTCTGAACACAACCAAAGAAAGGCAAGTTTGCACCCAAGCTTTTTCTACATGGTTACATTACACAGGATGCATCCCTGAACTGATCTTCCCCCCACTACCATCTCTCCAGGTAGAAAACAGTGATTCACAGGGTGATTTCTCACTAGAGCTGCCTCGCAGCGCAGCGGCATTTGCCCCAACACAAACACCAAACTGGTGTACAGCCTGCTTTGAATCCATTCTCTTACCACCCAAAGGATCTCAAACGGAACACTGATGAGATTATCTCAGCTCTTAAAAATTCTTTCATCCTGCAAACATATATTGAATAGAAACACAAAAAATGTTACCCTCTACAAAGGATTTCTGTGAAGAAGGAGAAATTTGCAACATTCTAATGTGAAGATGGAGTTTGCAATTCTGCTGCACAAAATAAAATAGATTAGCACTTTATTGATTAAAGGGATGCACACACTGAAGCAATTTATAAATTCAGGGTACAAAAGAAAATGTTTGTTTTTACTCTTTTTAATTATTTAACATGCAGTGACATTACTGTTTTGCCAACAGCAGCACAATAGGTCCCTAATGAACTGCACTGAGTTAGTAATAATTAAACCATCAGGCAGAAGTAAAGGGTGCAAGTGTGTTATTAAATTAACATTCTTAAATAATCATTCCTTTGTTTTCTCAAAGAAATTCTTTCTGTGATTCTTTTAACTCACCACAAGAAAATGCTGGTTCTACTTGTTTAATGGGGAACACCAAATACTGTGGAGAGATTAGACTGTGCAAACACAACCGAGAGAAGAGCTCATTTTTGGTGGTTTTCATTAGTACAGGCTAAATTAACTCCTACCTGCCACTCCGGCTGGGGGGTTTTGGTCTTAAAGGTTTATTCTCATACTTATCTGAAGTGGATATTACTTGGGATCAGAAAAATCAAAATGAGGGAAAAAAATAGCAAATATAAGAAAACCTGAAAATTGATTTTTAGAGTCTCAAGAAGGAGCCATGTATTGCTGGATGTTGTGCTACTATTATCATTAGGGGCAGATTGGCCATTAAAGCTACTAGGAAAAGTCCTAGTGGGTTGATGGCCTGGAGGTTGACCCCTATGCTAGGGCTCCCTTCAGGGTGGTGAGACTGGTCTTGCCTTGCCCAGGGCTGCCCTGAACCAGACGAGACTCTCCTCACCTCACCCAGGACCACCCTGCATCAAACAAGAATATTCTTGCCTTGCCCAGGGTGCCTCCATGCAAACTGAGAGCCTCCTAACCTCACTGGACACTTCCACTGTGCAAGAGAAGAGGCTCCTTGCTTTGCAAAGGGGGAAACTTCCTGTGTCATCTGGTGCTGCCCTGCATAAGACAAGATTCTCTTCACTTGAAGAAGAAGAAGAAGAGATTGTATTTATACCCCACCCTTCACACGGAGTCTCAGAGCGGCTTACTGTTGTGTCCGCTGACCGCCACCAGGGGCCAGCGAATACCCCAGAGCTTGACTCTGGAAGAACAATGGGGCCTAGGCTCCAAGTCCCTCCATTGGGGGACCAATGGGACCATGGCGGGAGATTTAAACCCACCAACGGGACCTGGGGGTGTGTCCCCAGGTATGTATATAGTTGGCCAGCCGGCCGTTTGTCTTTGTCGTGTACAAGTAATGCGTGCAGGGTGTCATGCGTGCCTCAGCGGGTCTTCCATGCGGCTAACCCACTACACAATACTTACAAACTCCTTTCCCTTCCCCTCCCCACCACAGACACCCTGTGAGGTAGGTGGGGCTGAGAGAGCTCTGACAGAAACGGCTGTTTTTCAAGAACAGCTCTTATCAGAACTATGGCTTGCCCAAGGTCATCCAGCCAGGAGCAAGTGGAGGAGTGGGGAATCAAACCCGGTCCTCCCAGATTAGAGTCCGCGCACTTAACCACTACACCAAACTGGCTCTCGAGAGGAACCCACACAAGGAAATGCATTCCTTTTCTCATCCAGGACTGCCCTGCATGAGACAAGCCTCGCCTTGTCCAAAGTGGCCGTACATAAGAGAAGATTCTCCTCCATACCTCATCTGGGGTAGCCCCAAATGACATGACTCATCTGGGGTAGCTCCACCTCACTAAGGATGACATGACTCATCTGGGGTAGCTCCACCTCACTAAGGATGCTGCTGCACGACACTCTCCTTGTCTAGTACTGCCCCATGCAAGACAAGACTCTTCTCAACTAATCTGGGACTGCCAAAAGTGAAATAAGATTTCCCCCTCACATCACCTTGGGTGAGGCCGCTCTGGGTGGCCACATGCAAGACATGTTTCAGAGGGTAGCTGTGTTGGCCCATGGTAGAACAGCTAGGTTTGAGTCCAATAGAGATCAACAAGGGGTTATAAGCTTTCAAGAGTCATCCCTTTGTATCTGATGAAGAGAGCTTTGACTCTCAAAAACTTATACCCTCCCCCCCAAATCTTGTTGGTCTCTAAAGTGCTACTGGACTCAAATCTAGCTGTTCCCAAGTGAGAACAAGACTCTCTTTGCCTCACACCAGATGGCTGAGTGTGAGATGAGAGACCACTTGCCTCCCCCATGACCACCTTTGCACAAGAACCACAGCCCTTGCCCACAGCCAGTCCTTCTTCCATTGGAGGTGCATCCAGGGAAGGAGTATTTAAGACGCTGAACTGCAGGCTGTGGAAGGTCGGTAGTTCAGCAGTTCGAGACCTGGGTGCCGCATGATGGAGTGAGCTCCCGTCTCTAGTTCCAGCTCCTGCCAACCTAGAAGTTCGAAAGCAAGAAACTGCAAGTAGATAAATAGGTACCACTTCGGTGGGAAGGTAACAGCGTTCCGTGCGCCTAGGTGTTTAGTCATGCCGGCCACATGACCACGGAAACGTCTTTGGACAGCGCTGGCTCTTCGGCTTTCAAATGGAGATGACCACCACAACCCTAGAGTCGGACTCGACTGGCTTTCGAGCAAGGGAACCTTTACCTTTACCTTTTGCCTTACCAATCCACCCAGATAATAATTCTGCGGCATCCCTCCTGGTCCTCTGAGGGCTCTAGGTCCTTCTCCATCACATCAGCCCCTCCTAAGCTTCAGCCAGCCTCAGGAAGGGGTGGAAGGACCTTGGGCTCACGCTTGCAAGTCCTGCCAATCCTTCAGACCTCACACAGACTCTTCTGATAGCCCCTTCCCTCTTCCCCCTGGCTGCCTTCAAGGCTCCACTTTTCTCCTTCCTCCTTTGATTCCAGCCCACCAATCCCCCCCCCACAATCCTCCCCCTGAAACCTGCTAACCCTGGTTTGGGGCCTGTCTCATCCCCACATTACCTGCTCATCTCGTAGATCTACCGAGGAGGGCTTTGTCTCACTCAGGAACATCCCTCCCATTTCTCCCTGTGTTCTGAGTCCCTCATCACTGGCCTCTGGCATCTGCAGCTCGGATTCCTTGACTGGCAGCCATCACTCCACCTCTAGAAACATATGGTGCACTGCACTGCCAACATGTGCTCTCCCAGAGTCATCATTGGTGATGCTGGGCCTGGGGCTGAGAGCTCCTCCACTGCAGCTGAAAAACATGGTCCAGGAGACCGCTCCCAACTCCTGCTCACCATGGACACCCGCCTCTCTGACGGTGGCTTTAGAGGAAGTAAGGTGTCTGCCTTGATAAGGGGTGGGGCTGCAAAGTCCAGGAGCAGGGGTTATCCCTGGACACATTCACCTCCTAGATTTTCCTGTGTAGAGCAAGAAAATTGTGATAGTGTATGTCCAACAATGAGTGGCTGTAGTTCTAGTGAACACCACTAGTAAAATCTATTAAGGTCCCGGTCACACGGGCTGGAAAATGCGGGGGGGGGGGAGCGTGGCTGTTTGCCCCGGAGCAAAGTAATGTGCGGCAGCCCAATCACATGTCTCATGGAGGTCCCGTGGGTTTGCCATTAGGTGCCGATCACATGGCTATCCTGCAGCACGGCAAAGAAACGGCACGGCGTGATCACACTGGCAATCGCTAGGCGCCGCTTCCATAGCAAACCGGAATTTATTTCCTCACCACAGTGTGCGCATGTGCCGGTGGGCATTTGTGCATATCCTGTGGGGACTTAAAACAAACAAACAAAGATCTGGTTTGCGATGGGACATGGACGGGCGCTGGATGCCACAGGATTCCAGCGGAAATGTGATCAGACACCCGCCCTTGCCCCACGTTTTCCAGAAACTAGCACATCGTATGTATTTGTTTTTTACTCTGTATCTTCGGCAAGAAGCCACGGGTTAGCCACGGGTGCACTACGCTTCCCAGATGTTGCGGTGTGATCATGCCCGGAAAATCCACCTATCATCCGTATCTTTAGTGTGGCAAATGCTCCGTGTGAACGGGGCCTAAGGCAGTAAAAACATTTGTTTTTATTTATCTGTTTCTAGTATGCCAACAGAAACTAGGCCCTGTATATAAGATAAAATAAAAAATGCAAGCCTTGTCCTCAAGGTTTACAAAGTCGACAAACTGGATATACAAGGGAAGGAGAGTGGGACAAAAATGCTGAGGAGGGATAACAGACTGAGAATTCAAAAATGAAGAAAAAATGTTATGCTTTAAGAAAGCAGAGATTTCTGGGGAAGAAGAGAAATCTAGCTGACAGCTGGCGAAACCCCTTCTTGTTCATATTCTTGTGTGGCAGAATTGCTAAGAGCCTCCACAAGCTTTTGGACAAAGTTTCCAACTAGATGCTCCCCACAATGTGGGATGCTTGAACACCTGTCAGTTTGGCTCACATCCTATTTGCTGATCATAAACAAGGAGTTGATTTTTCAATGATAAGTTTGAATATTTGTCAATCCGTTTGCAGCTATTTGGCACAGTAGTTCAGTGAAACTGACTTTTCCTGCAATTTTGGCTCCCATTTTCCTGCTGCTGAGGAATTTTTTTTAAAAAATGATTTTTTAAAAAAAACATTAATTGATGTTGTGAAGGTGCATGTGACAGAAAGGATAGAAACATGTGCATGTGACAGAAACTTGGTGCTTGGGGGGGGTCAACAGTGGGAGGGCTTCTAATGTCCTGGCCTCACTGGTGGACCTTCTGATGGCACTGGTATTTCTGGCCACTGTGTGATACAGAGTGTTGGGCTGGATGAGCCTTTGGCCTGATCCAACATTGGCGTCTCTTATGTTCTTATGTAAACATATAAGGTCCCAATCACACCTCATGTAAAAATGCCAAACTCTTACACACAAGGGCCAATATGTAAAAATTCCAAAATCTTGTAAGATTTTGGCACTTTGACATGAGGTGCGATTGGGTCCTAATATGTCTTTTGTTGTTGTTGTTCAGTCGCACAGTCGAGTCCGACTCTTCACGACCCCATGGACCAGCTCCCGCCAGGCCCTCCTGTCTTCCGCTGTCCTCTGAAGTTGGCTCAATTTCAAGTTCGTTGTGTCGATGACACTGTCCAACCATCTCATCCTTTGCCGTCCCCGTCTTCTTTGACCTTCAATCTTTCCCAGCATCAGGGTCTTCTCCAGTGAGTGCTCCCTTCTCATTTGGTGGCCAAAGTATTTGAGCTTCAGTTTCATTATCTGGCCTTCCAGGGAACAGTCAGGGTTGATTTCTTTGAGGATTGACTGATTTGATCTCCTTGCAGTCCAAGGGACTCTCAAGAGTCTTCTCCAGCACCATAGTTCAAAAGAATCTATTCTTCGGCGCTCGGCCTTCCTTATAGTCTTTGCTAATAAATACATGTATCTTTTTATATTAGAAACATTAAGTTTTTATTGTTGGCCCTCTATTCTGTTTGACTTACCTTTTTAGGTTCTGGTTTTGTAAGGAGCAGACCTTGAACCATTTAGTATGACTCTGGGAAAAGGGCAGGCTGGTGTGGGTGGGATCTTTTGGGTGTGAGAGGATCCCACCTAGTGGCTAGTCAGTAAAAGCCTGTTTATGCATGAATGCACTAGGGAAAATTCAAACTTTTCTGAAGCCATAACTAGTTTAAATTTATGTATCTCAGCTAGGTTTCACCTTTGTCTACCTGGAGAACTGTGTTGCTGATCTGTTCCTTGAAACCAACCTGTAAATAATAATACGCTCCCCCAGCAGGGATTTAAACTCCCTGACCTTTCTTCCCTTCCCCAGCCAACCTGCATTTGCAGGCCGGCTGGGGAAGGGAAGGGAAGGGAAGGGAGGAACATGTAAATATGACTCCACCATATTGCCAGCTGGGGAATGGAAAGGGGAGGAAGCCTTTAAACCCCTCTGCTTTGCTTCCCCTCTCAGACTGAAAGGCTTTCTCCCAGGGAAACTGATCAGCCTGGTCAGTCGTCGGTCCAATCAGTTTCCCTGGGAGGAAACCTTAACCCCCCTTGCTTTCCTTCTCTTCCTGACTCATGCCACAGCCACAAGGCAACTCGGGGAGGGAAGGTATGGGGAGCCAAATTAAATCAGCAATACCAATTATCTCCCAAATCCCAAATCCCAATTATCTCCCAAATCCCAATATCATACCAATATTGGGATTCGGGAATATCGGTATATACCAATATTTTTCAGGTTTGGTATACCCAAACCTAAAAAATACTGATTTTTTTTGTGCACACCCATAATGGAGACAAACTTTTAAAACAATGAAAGCTGAAAATTCAGAGATTGCAGCAATAGATCAGGGGGTGGGTGTGGCTCCACGTGGGTGTTTTGTACAGAGAGATGAAACCAATGGAGAAATTACACAGAAATACCTGTGTATGTAAGCTGGGGTGTCAGATATCCATGAATTCTCTACCAATCAAAATCCTACCCCTTATGCTGTGCATGTACAGGTCACTCACTGTCATGTTGTGCTCATGGGTTATCTACAGAGGCAAAATTATCACTTACAGAGGGAATCTTACCCAGTGAAATCCACATAAACAAAGACACCCAAAGCCATATGTGTCTTGATCGATCTTGACTACCTTTGTTACATTTCCAGTTAATTCATTGCCACCAAGAAAGAATGGCAGTGATTATGGCCAGACTTTGCTAGACCAAGAGGATCATCAGTCTTGGATAATGCTTAAAGCTTCTGGCCAGGCCTAGTTAGGCCTGGTTATCATCACAGTTGCTCTTCCGCATTCCCTGAGGAACTAGAGCTAACAGTAATGGCTAGTCTCACAAGTCCTGAGTAGTAGTAGGGGCTGGTGTTATTATCGTGCAGGCAAGATGTCAAGGGACGTATCTTTGGGTGGGTTGAATTCTCTCAAATCTGACAGTAGCATATATTTGGGTTAAAAATGTAGTTCTGCATCCATTTCTGAATGCTGTTCAGAGAACTCATATCTGCAGTGCTTTCAGTATTCTGTTGTACGTTTATCAAGAAAAGTTTCAGTATTTGCAGCATTTTTGTATAGTCTTTTATGCCAGGATTCCAAAGCAATGAACAATGATCATAGCATCTGCAATGTCTGTATTGTCACAATGCTTAGAGACTTTCAGATTTTTCTTTAATTTTACCACAATATCAACAAAAAACATACTGGGGTAATTTCAGTTTAGTCTGAATTTCTGTATCCTTTCTTTCAAGTCCTATGTTGCAGTGCTATTTTTTTGGGGGAAAGTGTTTTTATAAGTGTTAAAATCATCCTTTGGTTCCTTATCATTTGTTCCCTATCATCCTACTATACATCTCAGGCTGATGTGTACAGCTCCCAATCACATATACGTATATATTCATAATCAGAGTTCAGTATTTTTCATGTGTTCCAGTGTTTGTAGATAAATTGTACATATGAAATCATGAAACAAATAAACAAGGAACAGATTTTGTGGAGAAAGAGATATGAAAACGGCCTTGCATATTTCCACTTCCATAGATTCTGGGGGCTCTAGTAGTAGCATACTCTGTCTCAATTTGAGAGTGTTTATTACAAGAATAGTACAGGGTTTTTAAATTGAAAATAATCTGAAAATACAATAAAGAATGGCAGTTCTAACAATGAAGAATCATTGGCTTAGATATGACATAACACAGTGTGCATCTCACAACCTCAATGCCATCTCTTACTATATGTCTCAGGCTGATGTGTACAGCTCCCAATCACATATACATATATATTCATAATCAGAGTTCAGTATTTTTCATGTGTTCCAGTGTTTGTAGATAAATTGTACATATGAAATCATGAAACAAATAAACAAGGAACAGATTTTGTGGAGGAAGAGATATGAAAACGGCCTTGCATATTTCCACTTCCATAGATTCTGGGGGCTCTAGTAGTAGCATACTCTGTCTCAATTTGAGAGTGTTTATTACAAGAATAGTACAGGGTTTTTAAATTGAAAATAATCTGAAAAAAACAATAAAGAATGGCAGTTCTAACAATGAAGAATCATTGGCTTAGATATGACATAACACAGTGTGCATCTCACAACCTCAATGCCATCTCTCTTGAAAAGTAGAGTTTTCACATTCTAAGCAAAGAATTGGCAGTCCCATGTTTGAGTTTTTGCTTCACTTGGCTGTATTCCTTGACGGGGAAGGGAAGCCTTCCCTACTTTTCCCTGTTGAAACAAAATGAAGGTGGCATTTTTTCAATCTATCAGACCACAGGCTTCTCTCCCCTTGGTTCTTTCTCTCTTTTTAAGAAAAAAGGCCACATTCCTTGTCTTTATGTCAGACTAAGTTCGCATCTTTCTTCTTTTTTTTTTTACCTTCAGTCACTGTGATTAGCCCAAAAAAAAGAGTATGCTTTCAGATTTCACAAACGTAACATTTATTTGCCAACATCAGAATAACGCTCTAGAGTTCTAGGGAAAGCATCCCCCCGCCCTTTGTCTACTAATGTAATGGGTGCTTATTTTCTGCATCTCCATGTTGCTTGGGAAAGCATCAGGGTTTCATTGTAAATCCATTATGTCTTCCTCGGTCAGAAATTATAAATGACAACTAGTCCCCAGGTAAAGAAAAGAAAGTATTATTTTGTAGAGTAAAAAGGGGTTAAATCACTTTTTTATCATGACTGTCCTCCTGGTTATGACACATTCAATGTATTATTTAGCTTAAGTGCATGATTAAGAAAGAACTGGGGTACTTCTAGGGAGCATTTTCACAGACACTATACTTACGGTATCTCAATCTGTAGTACAGAAGAAAGAAAAATGACATGTCCTTTTGTGAACCTTTCCTTTTAAAATTAGGCTATAGATTATATAGTGGCGAGGGCCCCTAAAAGAAATTCTGGGTCAGGGGCACTTTGTTGTCTGTGTCTTTATTTTTTTTTAAGAAAACAACCATGTATCATTATTAAAAATGTATTTGCTGTCAATAATTAAGTGCTTATTATTTGATATTTAATGGGGTCAGGAAGGATTCCCATAGTCCCATATGAATGTGATCACGCAGAAGTTTTAAAAAAAACACTTTTCAGTTGGAAAAAGTACGTATTCTTCTTTCTTTGTTCTGAGAGTTTATCTTCAATTAAAAATTTAAAAAGGAATCTTCTTTAATCTTCGAATCAAATTAGTGCTAATTAGTTCTATTTTCTGTACAATGTTCAAATGCTGAAATCTTAGTCATTTCTTCAGAGTATTAATGGTGCCCTTTGGCTGCAATCAAGATTATCTTCAATTAGAAGTAATACAGTTAACTCCGTTATATTAAGATTTATTGTTCTCAAACTATAGGGACATTCATTGGAGGTGCTGTTGTTAGAATGAAGAGGGTTGCAAAGATATCATGAAACCACAAGGAAACCCATCCAAAACTTCGTGAAACACCCAACAGTATGTACAGTAATAAACTCCTGGTATGTGTACAATAATGTATTTACTCATCCAATGAATATTTGAAGAGTGATATACGTGGTTTTTGGTGTGTTTATTTAGTATATTTCATATGGATGGAAGCTAAAACCTTTTTTAGATCATAAATCCAAGATTTTTAATAACGAAAATAGACAATAAAACAATGTAAGTTATGTGGCATGATAGAATTGCATCTTAATTCACATTTGAGAGTGAAAGGTTAAGGGACATTTGCTATCCTACCTTAAATCATTTTGTTTCACTAATGCATTTTCTCTCAGTATGGAAAATAAGCTTACAAAGTAAAAGCAAGTATATGCTAAAAATAAATACATTTCAAAATTGTGGCAGAACAACCGGTTTCCATACACATACTCTTAGTTTCAACCCACCTCTAATAATTCATAAAATGCTTTCACCAACTACAAAACTTTGTTCTGTATAAAAGTCTTCTTCAGTGCTAAGCTGAAACTGGAGGAGGGGGTGAGACTCAAATTCATTTTAAAAATTGCCACTGAGAAATATATCCTATGAATGAGATCTACAACTCAATGGCAAAATCTTTTGATCCCTACATTTCAGTGGCCCATTGCACACAGTATTACACACACAAACAAATCAATCCACATAGAGGGAAAATAGGCATGAAAATGCTGACACAATCCCCAAACTACATGTGCTTTCTGGTTTACCAGCATGAAGTCTGCATGTATAGAAAGTGTATGTGTATAGGCTCCATACCCTTGATTAAGAACACAGATTTTTTTTTTATGTTCTCAGTTACTTCATATGCATGTAGACTCTATGCTCACAATCTGGCAATTGTGTATAGGTGGGGGTGCGGCCAGCACAATTGTGCCCACTCCGCCTTTAGGCATTGATTTCAAAGCATGTATCACTGTATATAGAGGTCTAGCGTGGACTCTAATCTGAGATAACTGGGTCTGATTCTCCACTCCTCCACATGCAGCTGCTGATGTGACCTTGAGTCAGTCACAAGTTCTTTCAGAGCTGTTATCTCACAAGCAGTTCTTGAAAGAGCTCTCTCAGCCCCACCTAACTCACATATGTTTGTTGTGGGGAGGGGAAGGGAAAGGACATTGTAAGCCACTCTGAGACTCCTTCAGGTAGTGAAGGATGGGGTACTGTCAGGGTCCTGCAACAATCAGTTCTCGACAACACTCCTTCAAAGGGTTCTTGTTTATTGAGCACAGTAAAGGCAGGTCTTCTGAGCATATATTCACTGCCAGAACTAAAAGCAAGTGTGCGCAGGCTATTGATATACAGAAATCAAAAAGGGTCAGTGGGTGGTTCGGGGCCAATCAGGAGTCACACAAAAGCCTGGGAATACGGGTAAGTATTCCCAGGGAGAAGGAGTAACAAGATACCAAGGCCACCAACTCAGACTAATGGGCGATAAGGATGCAGGGAGAAGTGAAACTAAACATTCCAGAGAAACAGACAGAGGCAATTTATACAGTGTTCAGCATCCCCCCCCCCAGTCCATGGCAGCTGCAGAGCTGACAGGTACAAATCCAATCTCCTCCTCCTCCTCCTCCTCCTCCTCCTCCTCCTTTTCCCTTCTGTCACTCCTCCTTATCTCTCCTGCTGTCAGGGCGACTTTATAATCTATTTTTTGGGGGGCTATTATTTGTCTGTGGGTCTTTTCAGGAGTGGCCCCATTTGGGGGAAAAACCTCCCAGGAGTGAGGAGGACTATTAGGGTGTTTCCATATTGGGACCATTCTTCACAAACTGTTCCATCATTAGCTGCATGTAGAATTACAATGGGGAGATACACACATTTGTGGATATCACAACAAACAATCCAGCAAACAGGCTTGAACTGTCTGTCTATTTATTTATTTATTTATTATTTCAGTGTATATCCTGCCCTTCCCACAAGTGGGCTCAGGGCGGCTCAAAACAATGAATTTAATACAATCTTAAAATAATTCAAACAGGCAGGAAATAACAATATTAAAGCAACACAATAAAACCAATGTATACATTTAAAGTGGGCAGTGCAATATGTTCAGTTTCAGTTCCCACAGCCCAGAAATGAGTGGACCAACGCCAAGCCACAGTGGTCTCAAGCAACAGCAATAGGGAGGCCAGCTGGTAGATGCCCACTGCCTCAATCAAAGGCCGGGAAGAACAGCTCCAATTTGCATGCCCTGTGCAACTATAACAGGTCTCGCAGGGCCTATATTTCAATCAGAAGCATGTTCCACCAGACCGGGGCCAGGGCTGAGAAAGCTGGTTGAGGCTAGGCAGGCATCTTTTGGGGCTGAAGACAACCAGCAGATGGCTATCTGCAGAGCACAAAGCTCTTCAGGGCACATAGGGGAAGAGGTGGTCCCGTAGATATGTCAGTCCCAGGCCGCATAAGGCTTTAAAGGTCAACACAAGCACATTGAAATGGATCCAGTAAATTGGTAGCCAGTGCAATTGGCGGTGCACCGGCTGGATGTGTGCGCACACAGATGTCACAGTCAGCAGGCACCCAGCTGCATTTTTCATCAGCTGGAGTTTCTGGATCAACCTCAAGGGTAAGCCTGTGCAGAGTGAGTTACAGTACAGGTTGCCAAAGTTATTTGGCCTACTGCCCCCTTTTCAGAAAAAAAAAAAATTACTCTGTGCCCCCCTGGACATCTACCTTCAAGAAGTGGACAAAAAGATGCAGTTTGTGGATCTGCACCTGGATCGTTCCAGCCCACATGGATCATTCCAGCGCCCCCCAGGGGGCGGTATTGCCCATTTTGGGAACCAGTGAGTTACAGCAATCAAGCCTGGAAGTGACCATTGCATGGGTTACTGTAGCCAAATCCCTGGGGAAGAGGTAGGGAGCCAGCTGCCTGATCTGCCAAAGATGATAAAAGGCAGATCTGGCAACTGTGGCGACCTGGGCCTCGATAGAAAGTGAGGCATTCAAAGTCACCCTTAGGCTCCTCACCTTCTGAGCGAGCACCAGCTTTGCCCCATCCAGGGTAGGGAGCCTAACTCATGAATCCACTCCCCCCCCAGCTTAGGTACAGAACCTCCATCTTTGTAGGATTTAGCTTCAGCTGACTCTGTTGTAACTCAGGGGCAGTGTTTGGCCAGTCATCAATAAAACTTTCTTCAAATACATTATCTAAATCCCTGTCCAAGCTCTCAGGGGCAGTGTTTGGGCAGTCATCCAACAACATACTGGGGGCAACCCAGCCCAACCCTCCAGACTGGGCAAGGGGGCGCATGTAGATGTTAAACAACATTGGTGGGAGGATCACCCCCTGTGGCACTCCACATTCTAGTGGGTGTCATGGGGAGACCCTCTTGCCTAGCACCACCCTCTGTCCCAGATCATGAAGAAAGGGGGAAAAGCACTGTAGGGCAATCCCCCAAACTCCTATGTCGGTGAGGGGGTGAGCTGTAAGATTGTAATCAACCATGTCGAATGTTGCTGTTAGTTCTAATAACAACAGCAGTGCCAACCCGCCTCGATCCAGATGTCTCAGGAGGTTATCCGTGAGGTCAATCTGGAGGTCATCCATGTAAAAGTGATTGCACCACTTCGGAACCGTGACCATAATGTTATTGAGTTTAACATTTGTATAAATAGGGAGTTGCCCAAAAGGACTGACACAATCACTTTTAACTTTAAAAGGGGTAAATTCTCTGATATGAGTGAACATGTGAGCAGAAAACTGAAAGGAAAAGTAGAAAGGGTCAAAACCATTGGAGAACTTGGAGACAATTTAAAACTGCAATCCTAGAAGCTTAGATAAAATATATACCGCAAGTTAGGAAAGGCACAAACAGGTATAGAACAAAGCCTGCATGGTTAACAAACAAAGTAATGGAAGCTGTAAAAGGTAAGAAGGATTCCTTTAAGTGGTGGAAAGCTAGTCTCAGTGAGGTAGATAAAAGGGAACACAAGCTGTGGCAAATAAAATGCGAGTTTGTGATCAGGCAGGCAAAAAGGGAATATGAGGAGCATATAGCAAAAAACATAAAGACCAACAATAAAACTTTCTTCAAATACATTAGAAGCAGGAAACCAGCCAGGGAGGCAGTTGGGTCCTTATGTTCTCTCCTCTTTCCCTGCCTCATTCTCTTCTTTCAGCCATTCACCCGCCAACCTTTTATCTGCCTCCCATCTTCAGCTATATTTATTACTCATTTACTTCATTTATACCTCACTTTTCTCCATAGTAGGGACCAGAACAGTTTACATTAATCTCCTCTCCTCCTTTTTGTCTGCACAATAACCCTATGAGGTAGGTTAGGCTGAAAGTATGTGACTGGTCCAAAATAACCCAAAATAAGTTGGGAGTAAACAGTGAAGTGGCTAAATTTGCAGATGACACAAAGTTGTTCAGGGTGGTGAGAACCAGGGAGGATTATGAAGCACTCCAAAGGGATCTGTCGAGGACGGGCAAGTGGGCGTCAACGTGGCAATGGGGTTCAATGTGGCCAAGTGCAAAGTGATGCCCATAGGAGCCAAAAATCCTAACTATAAATACACAATGGGGTCTGAACTGGCAGAGATGACCAAGAGAAAGATCTTGGAATCGTAGTAGATAACTCAATGAAAATGGCTAGACAGTGTGCGACTGCAATAAAAAAGGCCAACAGTATGTTGTGGATTATTAGGAAGGGAACTGAAAACAAATCAGCCAGTATCATAATGTTCCTGTATAAATCGATGGTGAGACCTCATTTGGAGTACTGTGTACAGTTCTGGTCACCACACCTCAAAAAGGATATTATAGCACTGGAAAAACTACAGAAAAGGGCAACTAGAATGATAAAACGGTTGGAACACTTTCCCTATGAAGAAAGGTTAAAACACTTGGGGCTCTTTAGCTTGGAGAAATGACGACTGAAGGGTGACGTGGTAGAGGTTTATGAGATTATGCATGGGATAGAGCAGGTAGATAAAGAAGTACTTCTGTCCCTTTCTCACAATACAAGAACTCGTGGGCACTCAATGAAATTGCTGAGCAGTTGGGTTAGAACAGATAAAAGGAAGTACTTCTTCACCCAAAGAGTGACTAACACATGGAATTCACTGCCACAGGAGGTGGCAGCGGCTACAAGCATGGATGGCTTGAAGAGGGGATTAAATAAACATATGGAGCAGAGGTCCATCAGTGGCTATTAGCCACAAGGTATAGATAGGAACTCTCAGTCTGGGGCAAGTGATGCACTGTATTCTTGGTGCTTGGGAGGGACAACATTGGGAGGGCTTCTAGTGTCCTGGCCCCACTGGTAGACCTCCTGATGGCACATGGTATTTTCGGCAACTGTGTGTCAGAGTGTTGGACTGGATGGGCCATTGGCCTGATCCAGCA
The DNA here is from genome assembly GCF_001447785.1 of Gekko japonicus. NCBI lineage: Eukaryota > Metazoa > Chordata > Lepidosauria > Squamata > Gekkonidae > Gekko > Gekko japonicus. Next base: position 254,505 of record NW_015161462.1, on the reverse strand, counting down.
TTGGCTTCTCTTATGTTCTTATGTTCAACCAGCACCATCTCCGTCCCATGTCCAGGACGGAAACCAGATTGGAATGGATCAAGAATGGAAGTGTCATCCAAGAAAACCTGAAGCTGCTCTACCACTGCCCTCTCAACGACCTTACCCAGGAATGGTAGATTTGAAACCGGGTGGTAGTTGGCTAAGACCGCAGGGTCTAATGATGGATTTTTTAGGAGAGGACGTACCACCTACTCCTTCAGTCCTGCTGGAAATGTCCTAAAATAAATGGATAAGTTGATAATTTTTCCCAGGGGGACCTGAATACCATCCCTGCGGCTTTGACCAGCCAGGATGGACAGGGGGTCAGGGGGTGTGAGTTAACTTACTATAACTTAACATTAATCTACTATAAAAGCTTCTATTATTAACATATTACATTCACAATAATTTAAGCTGAGATATTTTAGCTTTTATATTTGCTGATCTCAGAAGTACCACTTACATTATAAAGGCCGATCCACTCCCACAAGTGAGTAAAACTTTGTTCACCAATTTAAATGGCAGTTGGGAGATGCAGTAGCAAATCCCATTTTATAAGTTTTTAATGTTTTGGTATTTTAGAATAGTTTCCAACTGAGAGTGAAACAATAATTTCCCTACTATAGTTAGTGATGTGCAAGAAATTGTCACAAAAGCTTCTGGAAATTTGATTGATGAAATGAAAGATGCTTTTGCCATCAATTTACCAAGATTATTTTTTAATGAACGCTACTTTAAAAGCATATGCAAAATTAAGATCAGTCACAAAAATGCATTTGGATATGGCATTTAAAGAATGATATACATAATGTATTGGTAGTAACATTTATAACCCACAGATGTAAAATAATTCTTGTTCCATCGGCCTCTCAATTTATAAAAGCTTGGGTAGTGAAAATGTTAATTACAAGCAAGGGAACCAGAATTATAATTTATTTTGAGATATTAATATTGATTGCACTTCCTATGATGACCTCTTATTATTAGGACTGGGGCTCTGGGCTCAAAAGGCCATAACCTGACTGTGTAATCATGTATCACATTATCATATAGGACCATATAACGGAATAGTTTTCTTGTAGAGGGACATTAGCTTATCCCAATGAGCCTTGGCTGTACAGTAGTTGCCCACACTATCACATCTCAGCCATTGGCCTTACTACAAAACCAGCAGTTGGATCAGGATATTTTATTTATTTATTTATTTATTTTGTTATTTATTTTGTTATTTATTTGGCTTATATCCCACCCTTCCACATGGGCTCAGGGTGGCTAACAAGAGGCAAATTGCCATACATAACCATAAAAACCAAATAAAACCATCAATTACATTTACATTTTACATTTAAAATCGGTGCTCACACAATATCGTTCAAGACGGGGTCTCCCATACAATCTTCAGAGGTTCTACTGTCTCCTCTTAATCGATCTGCGCTATGTCCATTCTTCAGTCCCCGGGCCAGTTCGCATTGCCAAAAATGGCAGCGCAGTGATGGTACAGTGATGGTGGCGGCTCCTACTCAAAAGCCTGGTGGAAGAGCTCCGTCTTGCAGGCCCTAAGGAACTGCATAAGGTCCCGCAGGGCCCTGATCTCCTCCGGGAGTTCGTTCCACCAGATAGGAGCCGCCACTGAAAAAGCCCTGGCCCTAGTCGCAGCATATTTGACATCTCTAGGGGCTGGGACAGCGAAAAGTTGTTTTGCCCCCGACCATAGTGCTCTTGGGGGAACATATGGGGAAAGGCGGTCCCTTAGGTAGGCTGGCAGGCAGTCCCTTAGGTAGGTAATTTTTCCAATTAGCCTTTTCCTAAAAACCAGTTTAAAACATTTCAGTCTATGGAATGAAGTTATGTTCCCCTTTGTGAAATTAAATACAGACATTCATGTATGAGTTCAAGTGAAAATATTGTGGGAAAACATTAGCAGGTATTATAACCTATCCTCAAGGAATTACTCTGCTTAAGGAAATCATTTGGTTCATTAAGGGAGTGGTGACACTGCCACTTCCCATCGCTATATCCCATGTTGCTCTAGCATCAGCTGCAAAGAGGAACCATGGGATTGAGCAAAGTTCAGTTTTATAGGCACTGCTGTAGTAGCCTGAGATCTTGTCATGGAGAAGCATCAGCTGCGCCAGGCTGATAAAATACCTATTATTTTCAATAGTAGCAAAGTAGTACACAGATAATGAAATTTTAAGCACTGTCATACTCCTCTAAATCTATTGATTTAGAAATCCATTGAATCTTGCTCTTCCCCCACCCTTTCCTCAGTAGCTCAGGCTCTGGTATTTGAAAGACAATATGTGATCCTGAAGTTCCATGGCTGGAGCTCCAATCCTAAAAACCACCAAAAAACACCTCCAGGTGGGTCCAATCTGAATCAGGGCCAAGATGCTGGGAAAGAGGTGGGGCTAACTCTCGCAAAGGTACACAAAGACATCAAATAAATTAATAAATCTTCTTCCTGTGATAGGTAGAGTTAGCAGGGGTCATTTCCTGCAGGAGCCCATAGGAGCGGAGCTCCAGCAGTAAATAGCCCAGGGGGCGGGCACATGCAACAAGCTCCAGCAGCCCTCAGTCAGAGCAAGAAGCAGCCAGGTATGTTGCAGAGCTCCCCCCAGCCCCCCAGTCCAAAACAGTCCAGTGACACCTTTAAGACCAAGTTTTATTCAGGTACAAGCTCTCCCTCTTCTGTGAGGACAGATTTGCACGTCCCCCCCCCAATAGCTAGCAATCCAAAACAGTCCAGTGGAGCCTGAGCGGTGGGTGTTGCCTTATGACACACTTCCGGTGATGTCAGGGGCAATGTGGAATCTTGTGAGCAAAAATTCTACTTTGTGAGCTACCGGCAGTAAGGTTGTGAGCGAGCGATTTGGCCGCTGCATAACTTAGTTTGCTCTGGAGCCATCCTCTCTGAGCTGACACGAAAATGTGTGAGCAAGAGGCTGAAAAACTGTGAGCTAGCTCACACTAACTCAGGTTAGAGGGAAAACTGGTCAGGGGCTGTGGCATATGCAAATAAGTTATGCTAATGAGTTATGCTAATGAGCTCCTGCACCTCTTTTTCTATGAAATGGCCCCTGGGAGTTAGCATTCTCTTCCTCCATGCCTGGCTGGTGCTGCCACCACTGTAGCAAGCCTGACCAAGAGCAGCTGTGGCCAACGTCATGATAGCAGGTGCAGAAAGTAAAGAGAGCAGAGAAGAGGGGGAGGGAGGGCCACAAATGAACAAATGTCAGTTCTTCATTTTCACTTCTCCGTTTCATTTGTATTACAATATTGAATAAAAACGACAGTTTGGAGGCTCGCTTTCATTTCTTTAGTAACGGATGCACTTCCGTACAGTCAACACTCTGACTCAGTAACTGCAAGATTGCTCTCCTAGGTTTCTTAAGAATCCTCTTCTCATCACTGTATTTCAATCAATATCCTGTAACCCAGTCATTAAAATAATGCACAGAACAATATTTGTAACAAGATTGAGCACTTCAGAGCTCAAGAGGTTCTGCCTTTTAATAAACATCACCTCAACTAACCACCTCCTCAGGAGTGTGAAGCACATAAGGACTTTTCTGCTCAACACGGCATTGTCAGCTACAGCTTAGCTTTGAAGTAGACTTGGTGGTATTGTTGACTACTCCATTTCTTTAATCCAGGCTAGTGTTTTTAACAGAGCTATTTTTGGGCACGAATGTTTAAACTGAATATAATGTAATTCTCATCTATCAACACATTATGTGAGATTCATATATTTTAAACAATACAACCTTGTATAAAGTCAGTGTCTTCTGTTGAGGAAATAGTGTTACATGTTTCCAGGGCTATTTTTGGGCAGGAACGCACAGGAACGGAGTTCCGGCTGGCTCCTGAGTTGGCCATGCCCAGCAGGAACTCAAGCAAAAGGTGGGTGTGGCTGGATGACCACACTTCTGGTAACATGGGGGTGCATCCTAATGAGCTGTGCTGGCAGGGGTGTGGCCTAATATGCTAATGAGTTCCTGCTGTTGGGTGTGGCCTATTATGCGAATGAGTTCCTGCTGGGCTTTTTCTACATCAAGAGCCCTGGTTTCAACCATCTTAGTCCACTCCAGGACTTTGTGTGGGCAGGAACAGGGAAGAAGGACGATGTAGCTGCAGCTCCACGTGGGAAAGAACCTCAGTCATTAAACTATGTTCCTGTTCAAAGCTATGCTGCCTCCTTATTCTGATACCTAGGATTTAGGATAGGAAACTGGCTCAAAAAGTAGCTGTCAATGGCATTGTATCTGAATGGAGGGAGGTGTCCAGTGAGTGCCACAGGGTTCGGTTCTGGGTTCGGTACTTCCTGTTCAAAACTATGCTGCCTTCTTATTCTGATACCTAGCATTTAGGATAGGAAACTGGTTGGACAACTGCGCTCAAAAAGTAGTTGTCAATGGCATTGTATCTGAATGGAGGGAGGTGTCCAGTGAGTGCCACAGGGTTCGGTTCCGGGTTCGGTACTTTTCAATATTTTTATAAATGATCTGGATGAGGGTATGGAGGGGCTACTCATTAAATTTGCAGACGACACCAAATTGGGAGAAGCAGCGAATACACCAGAAGACAGAGAAAGAATTCAATGAGATCTGAACACACTGGAAAAGTGGGTGGATGTGAACAAGATGCAATTTAACAAGTGCCAAGTTCTACATCTGGGTAACAAAAAATGAAGAACACACAGACTGAATGGACTGCATTGGTCAGGCCGCACCTGGAGTATTGTGTGTCAGAGTCCTGCAGCAATCAGTTCCCAACAGCTTTTATTCAAAGAAGTAAAGTTTATTGAGACATTGAGAGTATGCAGATATCACGGCACTTTCAGTGTTAGAACTGGCCTAAAGCACTCAAAGCAAGCAGATATACATTATTCAAGAGGATCCCCTGATGGCTCAGGTCCAGTCAGAGGCCAGGTAGAAACTCACCAAAGTAACGGGCAATTATTCTCAGGAGAAAAGTACACCAGACACTGAAGGTCAAAGTCTTCAGTTACATAGATAAAATAAGACTGGACATACAGCAGAAATGAAAGTTAAAATTCCATAGTCCCCCCTCACACCCAGAGGTTTCACTTCAAAAAGGATGTGGACAGAATGGAATGGGTGCAGACCCTGCCAACAAAAATACGCATGGTCCAAGCAATGGTATTCCCAGTAGTCATGTATGGCTGTGAGAGTTGGACTATAAGGAAGGCCGAGTGCCGAAGAATAGATTCTTTTGAACTATGGTGCTGGAGGAGACTCTTGAGAGTCCCTTGGACTGCAAGAAGATCAAATCAGTCAATCCTAAAAGAAATCAACCCTGACTGTTCCCTGGAAGGCCAGATAATGAAACTGAAGCTCAAATACTTTGGCCACCAAATGAGAAGGGAGCACTCACTGGAGAAGACCCTGATGCTGGGAAAGATTGAAGGTCAAAGAAGACGGGGACGGCAAAAGATGAGATGGTTAGTGTCATAGATGCAACGAACATGAAACTGAGCAAACGTCAGAGGATAGCGGAAGACAGGAGGGCCTGGCGGAATCTTGTCCATGGGGTCGCGAAGAGTCGGACTGAACAACAACAACAACAGTTAGAGGAGGGCAGGGAGCTGTTCCTGTTGGCAGCAGAGAATAGGACTTGCAATAATGGGTTTAAATTAAGTGTGGGACGGTACTAGCTAGATATTAGGGAAAACTTGTACAGTAAGAGTTGTTCAACAGTGGAATCAGCTACCTAGAGAGGTGGTGAGTTCCCTCTCACTGGCAGTCTTTAAGCAGTGTCTGGACAAACACTTGTCAGGGATGTTCTAGGTTGATCCTGCACTGAGCAGAAGGTTGGACTAGATGGCCTGTATGGCCCCTTCCAACTCTGTAGTTCTATGATTCCATCTGATAGGGAAACAAGGAGTAACAAGAATCAGTTTTCTCAAACCTAAAAAAGCCATTGGCTCAAGTGTTGACGGTGCAGGAGACACCCTTATCAATAATATAGGCAGCATAGGGATTTTCCTGTTAAAGCATAGCACCAGATCTGGAAGAAGAATCTGTGGTCAGAAGTAGAGATTGTCCTCACTGGATTGGAGCAAAGCAGAAATTGTCTAACGGGAAATAAAGGAGACACGCTTAAATGAATTTGTCTCTCCCTCTAGCAACCATGTGATTGATCTTTCACAGTCATCCCCTTGTATTCAGCTGACAGAAAGCGGGACGATATGGCTTGTTTATAGAATGAAGATGCTTGGAAAAAGTTGCTTGGAATTGCTTGGAATCTTAGGGTACTTCAGCACCCAATAGGTGTGGTATTGAAATGATTAGCTCTTTCACTTATGACTTCGAATACAGACAACAAAGGAAATTATTGTATTCCTGTTTTCTGATTCCCAGGTGGAATCCTGAGTTTAAAAAATGATGAACACTTAACAGGACAGTTGCCGAAAATCCTTTCAGCTGTGAACTAAGAAGACTTATTATCTCATTATTATCTCATTGTTTTGGAGATATGGATTTTGGTATGTTTGGTGATGGTGTGTGGCCCCATTAAAAAGGTAAAGGTTCCCTTGCTCGAAAGCCAGTCGAATCCGACTCTAGGGTTGCGGTGCTCGTCTCCGTTTCAAAGCCGAAGAGCCAGCGCTGTCCGAAGACATTTCCGTGGTCATGTGGCCGGCATGACTAAACACCAAGGTGCACGGAACGCTGTTACCTTCCCACCAAAGTGGTACCTATTTATCTACTTGCAATTTCTTGCTTTCGAACTGCTAGGTTGGCAGGAGCTGGAACTAGAGATGGGAGCTCACTCCATCATGCGGCACACTCGGGTCTCGAACTGCTGAACTACTGACCTTCCACAGCCTGCAGTTCAGCATCTTAACCACTTGAGCTACCGCAGCTCCTCTTTGGGATAACCCCCCCCCCAATTAGGGATGTGGATTTTTCATTTTCTGTTCATTTTATTGATTTAGTAACATTATTATGCCATTATTAAAGCTATTACTTTTATTTAATAGTTGTTGCTTCCATTTGTTTCAATCAGAAATATATTCCTTGCTGTAATTCTGCCCATGCAATTGGGGTTAAATTCTCAGGGACCGTATCCCTCTCTGAAGGAATCCCCTGGCTGAATTTCAGGAAGGCAGGAGTATGTTATGCAAAATCACAATTTTCATATGCAGAGCACTACAAGGCACGCCATCTCACCCCCCCATCACCCCTCCAATCAGGAGACATGAAAGAGCATGAACAAATAATAGAAGCAGTACATTTTACAGGAATATGGGGACATCTCTATACTGCATCCACAATGAGTATTTGCATGCCGTTCTTTTTTTCCATTTTAAAGAGATTAATTCTCCAAAAAGATCAAGCCCTTTTCACTGATCAATGTAACCTGATTAAATTGATCAAGAAAACTTTGTTTTAATCTTTTTCTTCCCACACAGAGAGATATGTACCTCCTCTTCCCTTTAATTGGGAACTATCCTTCAAGCACGTATTGCTGAACTGATTCATCTGGGACCTATATAAGGAAAGGAATCTTTGGCCACAGTCAAGAAAACCTTTTTGATCCATTTACCTCACAAAGGCATGGTTAGACCTAGAGGACACCGTGTCGATCCAGCCGCCAGGAAAGAGATCGAGCTAGACGCCGAGCCGGGCCAGCAGCCAGAAGAGACCATCAAAGATCCCACCACCAAGGGTGCTGGTAGGCAGTCCCACCCCAACATTAGATGTGGCCCAAGTTAGGAGTACAGTTCTTAGAACGCAATATATGTGAACCGCCCAGAGACCACCCCCCGGGGGCTAGGGCGGTATATCAAGTCTAAAGTTATATATATAAATAAATAAATAAATAAACAATACTGTTACAGATCATAACCCCACTCTTGGTATGAGATCCTGAGGGCATATAAAGAACAGGGGATCCTAACAACATTCCAAGTCACAAAAGGAGGAAACAAAGATAGTGAAGGAAAATAAAATAAGCAACAAAAAGAGGAAAATGGGAGAGAAAATAAATAGAAATACAACAGAAATGCACTGCATCTCAAATTCCGTCAAGCAATGAAACAAATTCAGTTGTGCTTCCTCTGCACTGTGGTACAAAAGTAACCACTTGAAATATGTGGTTCAAGCTGAGCAGACAAACCTGAACATTTCTAATCCTTGATCCCTCCAGGCACTGGTTTTATTTTTCTACAGTCTCCCTGGATTTATAAGGAGACAGGAAGCAGGGAGAGAAAAAGAGGGTGCACAGTGTGACACTGTGCTCTCCAGATGTTCACTTCTAGCAACATCTTGTAGATGATAAATTCCATGAAAGATAAGATGAAACTATAGATGGCAACATCTGGGGGGGGTCAAACTGAACACCCCCAGCTACACCTTCAGAGGTCGTCTTTCTAGAAAAGATTGAAATCATCAGAGAACTATACCACCAAGGCCTAATTTGTCCAGGAAAATTACCACAGGTGATAGTATCAAATGCTGCCAAGAGGTCCATTAAGGACATGCTACCTTGGTTGTTAATAAAATCCTATACATAATAAATTGGGATAACAAAGGTTTATTTATTTTTTTAGCATGGCTAGCTATTATCGAAGATTACCAGATTTGTTTTGCTACGAATCTTTCAGGAATTAGAAAAAACTCATAACAACATCACAGAGCAGACAGTTCTCATTCACTCAATCTCATTCCTGGGAGACGAGATATAAAGATGGTGTCCCATTCCTACATCCCCAGAAGGGGATAAGAACATAAGAACATAAGATTATCCAAGATTACCAGATTTGTTTTGCTACAAATCTTTCAGGAATTAGAAAAAAAACTCATACCAACATCACAGAGCAGACAGTTCTCATTCACTCAATCTCATTCCTGGGAGACCTGATATAAAGATGGTCTCCCATTCCTACATCCCCAGAAGGGGATGAATGACTGTTGTGAGTAGAACAGTATTCTGTTCGTCGCTGTGTATCCCTCTTTTGCTTTTCCTATGGGCAAAATATCTACTGTTCTAAAGGAGGTTGGTAGGGAGTTTTGTCTAACTGGTTGAAAATGGGGGCTATATAACTGTCTCAACTCCTTGCGGGGGTGGTGGTGGAGGCACTGGGATGCTTTATAGGCAGTGAGGCTGTGCTTGGAGGAGTGTGTATGGAATGGTTAAAACTGTGTGCCTTCTATTGCTGCATTTACCTGGCTAAAGGGCTGCTGTGCTTGCTTAGATTACCAGGGGCTACAGCCCACCGGCTGTAGGCAAGATGGATTAACTTTTGAATTTGGTATACAAGTCAAGACACTGTGAAAGCATTCAGGCAGCAAATTTATGTCATGTTGGGAGGATGAAGACTGGGTTTTGCCTGATGCTATTGGGGCATCGCCTGATGCTGATAGGTGCTTTCTATAAATGGTCAATATGGGCGATTTGAAAGGTGTCGTTTTGTGATTGTGCTTAGACATCCTCATAGCTATGTGGTTTACCTTTTCTACTGCTGTTCTTTTACCTCTTCTGCTGAAGGGCTTAGGATCTCAACTAGTTGTATGTGTTAAGTGCCATCAAGTTGCTTCCAACTTATGGCAACCCTAAATGGTTTTAGAATTGTTTAAATTTAATTATACATTATCTTTTATTGTAAACCATGTGTTGATTTTATGTAAGCCGCCCTGAGCCAGCGTTGGCGGGAAGGACAGGTTATAAATTTCAACAACAACAACAACAACAACAACAATAATAATAATAATACAACTGCCACCACCCTATGACTTAATGACTTCCAACATATCCTATCATTAACAGCCTTGCTCAGGCCTTGCAAACTGAGAGCCTTTGTGGCTTCCTTGATTGAGTCAATCCATCTCACTTTGGGTCTTCCTCTTTTCCTGCTGCCTTCAAATTTTCCTAACATTATTGTCTTTCCCAGTGACTTTAGTCTTCTCATAATGTGAACAAGGTGAAATAGCCTCAGTTTAGTCATTTTAGCTTCTAGAGAGAGTTCAGGATTGATTTGCTCTAAAGGTAAAGGTAAAGGTTTCCCTTGCTCGAAAGCCAGTTGAATCCGACTCTAGGGTGCGGTGCACATCTCCGTTTCCAAGCTGAAGAGCCAGCGCTGTCCAAATACATTTTCCGTGGTCATGTGGCTGGCATGACTAGACGCCAAGGCACATGGAACCCTCCTCAATGCTCCTTATGATGTCTCTTCTCTGTAATGCTTTTTGCTTTTGATTCTGTATGCTGTTTAATGGGTATCTGACCGTAATAAAAATGAATGAAGGAAGGAAGGAAGGAACATGGAACGCTGTTACAACCCACTTATTTGTCTTTTTGGTGGTCTGTGGTATCCATAAAACTCTCCTCCAACACCACATTTCAAATTAATCAACTTTCTTCCTGTCACCTTTCTTCATTGTCCAACTTTCCCACATACATAATAACGGTGAATACTATGATATGAATTATCTTGATCTTGGTTGACAGTGACACATCCTTACACTTAAGAATCATTTCTAGCTCCTTCATTGCTGCCCTTCTTAGTCTCAATCTCCTGATTTCTTGGTTGCAGTCTCCCTTTGGGTTGATGATGGAACAAGAAATAGAGAATCTTTAACAATTTCAATTTCTCATCCCAGCTAGTTACTCCAATGTAAGTTTAGATTTAGTGGTATGAAGAACACAAGAAAAGTGTATCATAAAGCAAGACTTTTATTAGGATAAACCCAAAATTCCAAAGTAGTATGTAAACTTTGGTATACATGATAACTCTTCTGCAGAGTGGTTGTTATAAACAGAAGGGAAAGGGAAAAAAAGGAGGGACCCAACATCAAATATAAAAGCAAGGCACGGGTGAGCAAGAAAACCTGTTTCTGTGCGAGGTGGAAACTTTTGACTGCAATGTAGTATGCAGTCGAACTGCAGTCTTAAAACAGAATGGAGGAGACATTTTGCAGACTTGCAGTTGAACCCTATTTATGTTGATTTCGTAATCATACTTTGTTTAATGGGGCTTACTCCATTGTAAATGCATACATGATGGCATTTTCTCAGTTAAACTTAGTGGTACCAACTTCCAAGAAAACATGTTTAGGATTGTACAGTTTGGTGTAGTGGTTAAGTGCGCGGACTCTAATCTAGGAGAACCAGGTTTGATCCCCCACTCCTTCACTTGCACCTGCTGGATGACCTTGGGCAAGCCGTAGCTCTGATAAGAGCTGTCCTTGAAAAAGAGCAGTTTCTGTCAAGAGCTCTCTCAGCCCCACCTACGTCACAAGGTGTCTGTTGTGGGGAGAGGAAGGGAGTTTGTAAGCTGCTCTGAGACACCTTTGGGTAGTGAAGGGTGGGGTATAAATCCAATCTCTTCTTCTCTTCTTCTTCTTCTAATATTGTTAATTAGACTATTTTTGGTGGAATCCATGTTTGTATGAAATGTATCCTGAATAAACCAGTTAGTGACCAAGATACCACATTTGAACTTCTGAAACTACAGTGGAAAAGTTAAATCTTCAAAATGATGCACCACATGTGATAGATTAAGAAGAGATACCTCACAATGTATGTGGGAGAGAGGGGTAAAGAGAAATATGCATGGTGATTTGCCACATCTCTTTGTTTTCTCCAGTGTCAGTGAAGGCACATAAAATGAAAGGAGCCCTTAAAGCAAGGAGACAAGCGGGGGGGGGGGAACCCAAAAGTAATTATAGCTTAGCTATTAACACCTATGAATGACAGATAAAAGCAAATTGGGCCAAAGATAAGTGAGGCTATTTCTAATAAAATTATGGAATTATGGGGAAGGAGGGCAAATGTTATTCATCAGGAAAGGAAGGGCTGAGACCATAGATTCCCAGCTAGCAAAATACTTCCTTAGTCTACACACATATAGTGCATAAATCAGAGAGAGAGAGAGAGAGAGAGAGAGGGAGGGAGGGAGACTCTGCAGTTCAGACACAGGGGGTGCGTTCAGATGCGGCCTTTCTGCCGGCATAAACTGCACCGGTTGGAACCGGTGCAGTTTATGCCGGCAGAAATGCGATCAGACTCACCCTCCTTCTTCCGGATGCCTCCGTTGGACGCCCGCTCACACGCTGCGGGCGTCGGCGTTTTTTTTTTTAAAGCAGTTTGAGCATGCGCACAGACAGCCATTCAGAGAATGGCGATTTTTGCGCATGCTCAACCCCCCCCATTACCTTTAAACTTTAAAGGTAAGGACTTACCTTTAAATCCCAACCTGGCCTCCCTTAAGTCCCGGACTCCTCCGGGAAGGTAAAGTAAGTTTTTTTAAAAAATTTAAACAGACGCTCAGGGCGAAGCTTCGCCCGAGCGCATATCGCTTAGGGTTAAAATAAAATGGCGGGGGAAAGCCGGAAGCCTCAGGCTTCCGACGGAAATGCCTAGGCACCGGTGGAGAGCGATCAGACGCCAGGGTGCATCGTTTACCACCGTTGCACTCTGTATACCACCACTTGGGACCTGGTAGCAGAGTGCAACGGTGTAAAGGGCTTTACACCGGTTAGGGAGAGGAGGCAGATGTGCCCCGTCTGAACGCCGGCAAGTACATCGATTGGAACCGGCACCCTAACCGGTGTAAAGCCCCCGTCTGAATGCACCCAGGGAGTCACAGGCACCTCCAGTCTCTAGAATTCCTCTCCTGGAAGATCAGATTTGTACCATCCCTGCAGGCCTGCAGAAGAAGAATTTTACTCCAGTGTTCCTTGGAAGGATCATTTAGACCACAGTGGTTGTGATTACGGATGGCACCACTCAGGGCAGAGGGAGGAGAAAAAAAATTAAATGTAGCCTCGCGTACTTACCTGATTTTCCTACCAGAAGTAAGGAAGGGTAGCTCCAGAAACACTCATAAACTCTGTGGCTTTACCATATAGTTTCCATGCCCAGCTAGCAAAATACTTCCTCAGTCTACACACATATAGTGCATAAATCTGAGAGAGAGAGAAAGAGGGGGGGAGGGAGACTCTGCTGTTCAGACACAGGGAGTCACAGGCACCTCCAGTCTCTAGAATTCCTCTCCTGGAAGATCGGATTTGTACCATCCCTGCAGGTCTGCAGAAGAAGAATTTTACTCCAGTGTTCCTTGGAAGGATCATTTAGACCACAGTGGTTGTGATTAGGGAGGTAGGAGGGCGGAGGTAGGAGGGAAAAAAATTAGCCTCGCGTACTTACCTGATTTTCCTACCAGAAGTAAGGAAGGGTAGCTCCAGAAACACTCATAAACTCTGTGGCTTTACCATATAGTTTCCAGTGATTTCTAGAGCTACCCTTTGTCACTTCTGGTAAGAACTTCTGATAAGTACATGAGGGTGCTTTTTTAACAAAAAAAATATCCTGTGATGCTACACCCCCCCCCTGAAAACTACCACTTGCCAGGCACTGCCTGGCAACCCTGGTTGCTGTAGATTTGGAAAGTTTTAAATGGATTTCATAGAAGTAATGTTTTAATGGTGTCTGATTAATGGTTTTCATTGGGAGAAGACTTTGATGTATTATTGAGGCAGAGAAAGAGCATAGTAATCAACAAGAATAAAAAAGCAACTAAAAGCAAGTAAAAATAAAATAATGGTTCCTGGAGTAGATACAGAATCCTCTGGAAGGTAATGACACTTGGAACCATTCTACCTAGCCCAGAGCAGGCCCAGCAACCCAACAAGGCCGAGGCGGAGTGCAGCTACGCAGCTCCTTCTCGGCCAAAAGAAAGACAGCAACTGAAGAGGGGAGGGAGCGGAGCTGGCCATTAGTGCGCCAACTCCCCCCTCCCTTAGAGCCGTATACTGTGAATCAGCATCCCCACCTGTCTCCACCTTCAAAGGGGGCAAAGGTGGCCCCGGCAGTATGGCTGTTGGCCTTCTGCCGGGCGGGGCTGGATTGGGTTCAAAATAACCTCTCTTCTTCTTCTTAAAAATATGATGGCATGTACTTAAATCAGTTACTAAGAGGAGATAATAAATGTTGCTGAAACTGGGATGTGAACAGAAATAAGACAGAATATGAGAAGCTTTTGGCGTTCTTTTGAGAAACACTTTGCCACTCTCTGAGGCCTCACTCATGTTTTTTGCTTGTTGATAGAATTTGTCTAACAAATGGAGACATTTTATAATGTTTTTCCATAATATTGTACATTTTAGATAATATATTCGTCCATCTAAATAAAACATTCTCAAAGCCTCAATATTTTTAAGCCTTCAAAGCCCTCAGTTTCATTTTTAAATATTATAGAACTTGAAGCACAAGAGGCCTTAAACGTTTAGTACCTCAAAGGATGTTAATCCTTTCAGGTGACCGCAGAAATGGCTTATATATTTTGCTTATTTCCCAAAATCATACTTAAGATACTTAAAATCTGTTTCCCTGTTGAAGAGTTTAATTTTATTTACTGTATCTATTTAGAATATTTTCCATGGATTATTTATTCATTAAACATGTGTTCACTTGTTGTTTAGAAAGTACATATATCAATTTTATATAATAAAGATAAGCTAGAGGTTAATCAATTTAACAGATAGCTATTGGCAAATCACTCATCTCTCAGCCTCCAAATATTTTATTGGTGGTCTGGCTGTAATGGTTTTGTTTTACTAAGGTGCAATTTTGTATGTTGAAAAGTTCATACCACATTTGTTTTTGAATACTATACATATTAGTCCTAATCCATTTTAGAGCATGTATAGTTGTTACAACTGTGCATGTTTTCCCCATTCCATAACACTTCAGATTGTACTGACAAACTATTTTGTGGGGAAGGGGAAGTGAGGAAACTGAAACTACTCTCCATTGAAGATCAAAATCAGACAAGTAGCTTTAATATCACCAAATAAAATAGCTTAGTTGTCCTGAATAGCTGCAACTTCGAATCTGTCATTCTGTAGCTGAAGCTGTTATGCTCATAACTTTGGAGCTATACCTAGCTAGCTGGTCCTGGAATAATAATCCATCAGAAATGTCTTCTAAGTAACTTCACTTAGGGCTACTAGAGAACTTTCTCTATGTTAAGAAACATTCTGCAGAAACTAACTATAATTATATGGTTTAGGGACTGTTCATTCAAGCTCTTGTTCATACAAATGTAAATTTTCCCTTGGCTTCAGTGTGTGTGGTTTGTAATTTAGCCTTCTATATTTAAACTTTGTTATGTATCAAAAGACACAGCCCCTCTCCTGTTACTGAACCTGGGAGACCTACTTTTCAGTTGACTTCACTTGTTTCTGTTGTGCATCAAGTAGTGTGGACAAAAGTGCTCAGTCCAGCATTTCTTAGATTCATTTAATCTTCCATTTTCTTTTGAAATTATTCTACAGAATACTTTTATAATTTGCTTTTTTTAACTATGTTTACCTTTCTACAAAATGCCCCTGATCATCATTACCCTCTGCCTTGTAATCAAATTCAATATTTCTGCTTGGAATCCTTCCAGAAACAGATAGTGTTGCTGATCTATGTAGTACCATTCAGGCTCAGGCTACTGGTCATATTTCTCCTAAGAAAACTCTTTTGATTAACTCTTCTCATTAGTCAACTTGCTAAACAAATTACTGCAAGGAAGCTTTCAAGCTCTGGTTGAAGGCTTGAGTAGTAGTGAATGATATTTTGTCTGCAGGTCCATCTTTTCCCCTTGAAAATAGCATCTCCTCCTCTATCAGGTTGCCATTTCAGGTTGCTAAAAGTTTGTATTACTCAGGGTTAATTGCCTGGGCACAATAACTCGGATTTCTCCTGAGAAGTGTTGATAGCATACTCTGTCTAAAATCGTATTAGAGCTTATCCTTCAAGTGAAGTGCAACAATTTTTAAACATTTCTTTTAAAAGTAGGATTGATAGAAACCGGGGTCATGTTTCTCCCCCTAGTAGATTTGGCTTTTCACCTCCCTTCAGGGTATAATTTTTCTGTCACTAGATGGACCTGTCCTGCTTTGACATGTCAGTTAAAGTGGTACATGCATTAAAAACTGACCTTTCAAATGAAGCTATTAATTTTCAGACTTGGGGATACTGTTCTAATCCTTGGTATGTGTCAGCACAGCATCCTGCATGTGGACATGGATGGACAGAATTTCCAGAGGTGTGTATGTTGTTTGTATGTCTCTTTGCTTGCAGGAATCAAACGTTCTACAGTTAAAGTTATCTGCTTTTTTCATTCCTTGAGAGAAGTTGCACCCTTAATGCCTCAGCTTCTTTTCTATTTGTTATTTTCTGTAAGTAACTGATTCAGCTGATGGTCCCTGTGAGGCTGAACGAGATGCACAAAGTTACCACAGTGATACAGAACCAGTCTCCCGATATATCTCCCGAAAGGCATTGAGATCAGTAGATAAGAATCTCCTGGTGATTCCCAGCCTCAAAGATATCCAGCTGGCCTCGACCAGGGCCAGGGTTTTCTCAGCCTTGGTCCCAGCCTGGAGGAACTTTCTGCCAAATGAAATCCATGCCCTGTCTGATTTTTTAAAATTCTGCAGGGCAAGCAAGGCGGAGATGTTTCACCAGGCCTTTGGTTGAAGCCAGCAACGGTTCCTTTACATCTGCCCGGCACCCTACCCCCCTGAAGATCTGAATGCTAAATATGCCATCTTGTTTAAAATGCTTGAATATCTATGTTGAATGTTTTAATACTGAATTCTGTAGTTTTAACTGGTTTTAAAATTGTATTGGATTTTATGTTGTTGTAAACCACCCTGAGTCCTGCAGAAGTGGGGAAGGGCAGTTAAGAGATCGAAATAAAAAAATCATATATTCCTGCTCGTAGATCTAAGATAAAGTACATTTCCTGTACAAAAGACATTCTTCGCAACTGGATGAAGTCATACAATTTCCCTGTTGAAAATTAAAACAGTTCCCTGTTGAAAATTAAAACAGTTCAAACAAAAATAAAATAAAACTGCATCATTCCTCTGGTGCAAGTTATCGTTAAAGTTAAGGCCTCACAGATGCCATCTCTTTCAAGATTTGATCCTTAGGAGGCAATCCAGTTCTGACCCACTGAGGGGAGGCCCAGTAGAGAGGGAGGGATGCCCATCACCCTAGTTAAAAGCCTGGCAGAAGAGCTCCATCTTGCAGGCCCTGTGGGATTGTAAAAGGTCCCGCAGGGCCCTGATCTCATATGGGAGCTTATTCCACCACAACTGGAATCTAATCTGCACACATTCCACCAACTCCAGTTTTGGCCTCACCAGCCTCTCAGAATCAGGCACTCTCCCCCACAACAACAAATGTGATGCACACACACACACAAAAGTCCCTTATCCCAGCCAGTCAGATATGCACCCCAAAACTCCTGCTCAGTCCTGAAGTGATCAGCTAATCCCACTTTGTTGTCATAGGGAGGGAATGTTGGGAAGCTCCACAGCAAAGGAGCACACCAAACGAGAATGGGAGAGCTTTAAGTTGTTTTCTCTTCTCATCCCTCTCATTGGCTGCCCTACACTGGGCAACCCTTCCTCTTTCCCCAGCCCCAAAGTCGGATGCCTCCAGTTCTCTGAAGAGGATGGGCTCAGAACCATCCCTGCCACTATTGGGGCTGAAATGCGTTTATGGAAATTTTTTGTGTGCCTTTGCAATACATGCAACCAAGAATTGTAACAGGTGGGTGAGAGAAGCTGAGTTAATTATAAGGGGTGGATGAGGATTTGTGTCAGTATAACCTTGAAGGCTTCAGAGTCAGACGGGTACTTTTACATCATATCAAAATAAGCAGGGCTCTAGTCGGGGGGGGGGAGCTCTCAGGTACGGAGCTCCGGAAGAGAACCTCTAGGGGGCGGGGCGGTCACGTGGTGAAGCCCCGCCCCCTTCTTTACCCCGCCCTCTGCTTCGATCCTCATTCCGTTTGGGAATGAGGATTAAGCAGGAGGGTAAGTAGCCGGGCCTTCTGACACACTTCCGGTGATGTCAGGGGGCGTGGCCTTCTGTCACTTCCGGTGATGTCAGGGGGCGTGGCATATGCAAATACGTTATGCTAATGAGTTAGGCTAATGAGCTCCGGCAGCTCTTTTTCTACAACAAGACCCCTGAAAATAAGGCTTTGTGAATCTCTTGGCTTCAGCTGATCATTCGTTATGTAATTCAAGGAAAAGGGAGAGAAGAGACGGAAGGATCTTTGAGAAATTATTTCCCCCCATAACCATGAGGATAATTATCAAGGACTCCTTTACAACTGGCCAGATAGGCAGCTCCCAATGGAGAGAGGAAGGAGGAAGGAGCAACATTTCAAAGGACAGCTCTGCTTGCTCAGATTGGCACTAATGTAGCCTCTTGTGCAGACAACTAGTCCTCATTGAATTAGCTAGAAGACATATACAGTTTTTCTATAGTGGGATAAAATGAATATGATGCAAATCTGGAGCCAGTTTGGCGTAGTGGTTAGGTGCGCGGACTCTAATCTGGGAGAACCGGGTTTGATTCCCCACTCCTCCACTTGCACCTGCTGGATGACCTTGGGCAAGCCATAGTTCTGACACAGCTGTCCTTGAAAAAGAGCAGTTTCTGTCTGAGCTCTCTCAGTCCCACCTACCTCACAGGGTGTCTGTTGTGGGGAGGTTTGTAAGCTGCTCTGAGACTCCCTTGGGTAGTGAAGGGCAGGATATAAATCCAGTCTCTTCTCTTCTCTTCTCATGCATGGTCTTAACTTGTTGACTATAATGTGTGAAAGCTCAAAGTTTAATCAACACAAACTCAACTTTCAGATTACTTGAGGGTGGCTCATATACAAAACATTTCAAAGGAGGTAGCAGAACATTCATGTAATAAGTTAGGGATCACTCATATGAGGGACACACCAAAGTAAAAGTAAATGTAATAGTTCATTGCCAAACAAACACTGTGTTCTCCCAGCTTCCCCGAATGCTGTCTGAATTCTACTGTCCGCAGTTCCTCCCTCCTGGTCAGCAGGGATTGTCTGTAAATTCCCACACACTCAATATCCTTAAATTATAACAATCAGTACACAGTTCAGTTTAAAGTAATTAGTCATGAAATCAAGGGGGAGGAAGTTGATATTCAGCCATTTCTCAACCAGCCCATAACTGAAAACATGACTACACAGCAAATCTGTCATGAAATTTCAGGATAGACCTTAGTGGTTAAACCAAATTTCATATACAGAAAGCAGGAGACTGTGATTTGTTTTAAAGAGTTCTTAGACTTTTTCCCAGATGAAATTGTTGTCAGGGTCCACTTTCAAGTTATCAAAGCTATCAATACATTGGGGCCAAAAATCCTAACTATAAATACACGTTGATGGGGTCCGAACTGGCAGAGACTGACCAAGAGAGAGATCCTGGCGTTGTAGTAGATAACGCATTGAAAATGTCGAAACAGTGTGCGACTGCAATAAAAAAGGCCAATGCTATGCTGGGGATTATTAGGAAGGGAATTGAAAACAAATCAGCCAGTACCATCATGCCCCTGTATAAATTGATGATGAGACCTCATTTGGAATACTGTGCGCAATTCTGGTCACCACACCTCAGAAAGGATATTATAGCATTGGGAAAAGTGCAGAAAAGGGCAACTGGAATGATAAAAGGGTTGGAACACTGTCCATATGAAGAAAGTTTAAAGTGCTTGGAACTGTTTAGCTTGGAGAAATAACAACTGAGGGGTGACATGGTAGAGGTTTAAAAGATTATGCGTGGGATAGAGCAGGTAGAGAAAGAAGTACTTTTCTCCCTTTCTTACAATGCAAGAACTCATGGGCATTTAATGAAATTGCTGAGCAGTCAGGTTAGAATGGATAAAAGGAAGAACTTCTTCACCCAAAGAGTGACTAACACGTGGCATTCACTGCCACAGGAGGTGGTGGCAGCTACAAGCATGGACGGCTTCAAGAGGGAATTAGATAAACATATGGAGCAGAGGTCCATCAGTGACTATTAGCCACAAAATATAGATAGGAACTCTCGGTAAGGAGCAAGTGATGTTCTGTATTCTTGGTGCTTGGGAGGGGGGCAACAGTGGGAGGGCTTCTAGTGTCCTGGCCCCACTGATGGAGTTCTTGATGGCACCTGGTATTTTGGCCACTGTGTGACAGAGTGTTGGACTGGATGGGCCATTGGCCTGATCCAGCAGTGGCTTCTCTTATGTTCTTAAGTGGGTTTTCTAAACAAATATTGATAGCACAACGTTCAGGCAGCAACTTGTTTTAGTTAGGAAGATGTAACGTATTATGGTTTGTAGCTCTGGTGCTATGGTTAAATAAGAGCCCCATGTCACCCAGGGTTTGATAGGGGCCTCTGCCAATCTAAAGGGATGATCCCACCATTTAAATAATGATTTAGTCCTGCTTTTATTAGAACAATTATTGGTTATTTCAGACTTGAAATGGGCACATTAAGCTCTGTGAACCTCACAGCTGAAACCTCACAACACTGGCAATTTTCAGTGATTAAAGTAATTTACTTTATAAAGTGTAAAGATATACTATACAGCAAGTACAAGGAGGTGTAGTTTTCCTGGAGATAATCAGACCTCTGGGGATAAAGGCTCCTGGTTGCACCTCATGCATTGCAAAACCCAAAGGGCTTTATTATCTGATGATTACCACACCCCCGTTTCCATGTCTTTTTGCTTAATTAATCACAGTAACATTATTGCCCAACTTCAGACAACAAAAATAATGAGAGAGGCTTTAAAAGATTCAAAGACTAGAGGAAAAACAAGTGATCCCAAAGGAAAGGACCCATGGTGTAACAGAGGTTTACAAATCGAAAAATGATGCTTACATTTTGTAAAGTGCCCCCTTTAATATAAATATATTTATTTTTAATATTATGAGTATCTGTGTGTGTGTGTGTGTATCTAAGCATATACTTGTTTTTATTGGGTGAAACAAGGGTATGTTTTTAGGATGAAATGTTCTACGGTATCAGTGTTTTTACAAATGTACCACTCAAAAACACATGAATTTTGTAGTACGCATTTACACTTAGGTTAATTTTTTTTCCTCGAAAAATCTAATTCATAGCCTACATATTGCCTGCTTTCTGCCTTGGTTAGTAAATCTCTCTTTAAAAAAAACAATAATCATGCAATCTATATTGGGAAATAGAGGGGGGAAGAATATCAAATACAACTAATTTAATACATGTTCAGCAGAATACAGAGGAACTGAGTGTCTATGGCACGAACACTGATGTAAGCACAGAACTGAGCTCCCGGCATCCTGGCAAGGCTGATGGAGGCTTGAGGCTGTTTTGCTGCCCCGGAGGAAACCGGGGCAGCAACAGATGCATGACGCTATGAGTCGTGATGTGGACAGAGGCGGAGCCAGTCTTGCAAAAGGCAGGGCTCCGTTCCCACCCAAGTCTGTGTGCAAATCTTCATCTATGTGCAGCAGCAAAAATATGCTGAAGATGTTGACAAAATAAATGCAGAAAGAGTAAACAACACACATTGCCCAATACAATCCAAAAAATACATAACCATTACTATGCCTTGAGGCGGTCCTTGACAGGATGAACAATGGTTTCTTGTCAGTTTATCCTAAATATCTTGGTCATATTAAGACCATGATTCTAGAGTTCTTTATGCTGTGTGACG